>NW_025110413.1:0-34442 GCF_011392965.1 Frieseomelitta varia | reverse complement strand
TTGTCTTTCTCTCTGTCTCTATATTTCTTCAAAAATGAAATTTCTGTATTTCTCAGCCTTCTAACAAGATAAAAAAAAAAAAAAAAAAAAACGAGAGAAAGAATAGAAGAAAAGACAGATACAATTCGCCGGAGTTTCTTCGCCCGATAAAACGTCCTCCGTCCTAGAGAAGATCTAAATTCTTCCTATTCAGATATAAATGAATAGAGCGCACCGACTGGGTAATCCCAATTATGTGTCGAATCGCGAGAAGATTCCACCGGCTCTCTCGACCGATTTTAACGAATCCGTTGCCGGGGAGAGATGGTATTCAGTGAAATCGGCATTCATAATCCGGCTGGGCGGCAAGAGGGTAGTTATTGTCTCGTCCGGGTAACCGGTCCGTCCAAGGAAATACAAAGCCAGAGATCGACCGGCGGCGGGAGGGAGGGTTCTCTCTGTTTCTTTTAAATACGTCTACGTTGCCTATGCGAGAAAGCGTAGAGAAATCCTTCCACATGGTGCAGTGAAGACCTGGATACCAGTGTGGCGATGGCGGCGAATTGGGAGGGGAGGGGGAACGTTGGTTGGACGTTTGGCGCAATAGAGAAAGGAAAGGGTGGCAAAGGAACGCCGATAGAGAGGGATGATATCGGGAAATTTCTGAAATACCGTAGTCCGTGAAATGCACTTGCTCTGCATTTGTACTTGAGTTGCCTCTTTCCGTCTTGCTGTTCGCTGCTGGATGTCTCGATACACGTGTAATGAACCTAACCATTCTGCGATCTCACGCTCTTACACGGGCGGCTTCTTCTTCTTCTCCATCGATTTATATGTTTAAGTAATTAGGAAGTTGACGTAGGACCTTAGGAGCTTCCTGTCGCCTCCTTGTTTCGTCGTTATATCGTGCTTCAGCGAACTTCGCATCCTTGTTAACGCCATGCTGCTGTAACTTTTGACACATGTGTGTCCCAGGGTGTCGCAGTTTTCACAGAGTATAATAACGGAAGGAGAATTTTCTACGTGCACCGTGTAAGAACGTGGAAAACGAGATTTTCAAGAAAAATGTTTTCGAATATACCTCGAATTACGATAAATTCAAGACAATTCAAACATACTGAATAAATGTTGTTGCGTGTGTGAAACCAAGTCGAGAACGTGGAGTGAACGTTTTGTCACAAAGTGTTTCGTTCTCGAGAAAATTAACTTTAGAATACAGACGTGGACACACACGTGCTAGATCAATTTTTCAACCAAACACGAGAGTTTTATTTATTTTGCATGCGCGTGGAATATCGTCTTTTTTGGATTCTGGATTATTCCTTCCCATTCGGGATTCGCCAAACTCGAGTACTTTCGAGTACTTTTGATTTTCTTAAAAAACAACATTTTAAACGAGAGAGGATGGTACTTTTTCCTTGCCGCTTGTTTTTGCACGTAGAATCATCCCCTTCTTAGTTGCGCCATGGAAACTGGACACCTTGTATATACACGCGCGAGGAGAAACGTAGTGTACCGCTGTGTCCAATTTCCCTTTCGGGTGTTATCATAGCAGAAAGCGCAGATCCCGTTGATTTGTGGGCAGACATACATCTCACCTTAACTGCCGCGGGTATTATAAACTGGTGGAAACTTAAACTTTATCCGATTTAAGTTAAGTGGATTTGCAACGGATATAGGGTGGCAGGAAAGAAAATCTCTTTGCGTTCGACGTGGAGAGGGGTTTCATTTTACGAGCCGTGAATGAAAACCAATGGATTATGGTATCAGCCGGCCACGTACGAAATCCTTCTAGCGTTAATAAATTTCGTTGTCGCATCGATCCGGCGGTTTCGTCAATGAATATATTAATTGGAGACCGCGGCGGATTACAAAGGGAGTCGTATCCGGACGGGAGAAATATATATATATATATATATTTTTTCTTTTTTTTTTTTCGCCATTTCGACGCGGAAAGATTTAACGTCGAGTGCGCGAGCCGTGATTGGCGCCGCGCTGGTCCAGACCGATACATTATTGATTTAACAGAAGATGTGGAGCAGCGCGTTGTAACCTATCGTGCGTGGAATGTAATCCGGTCTCGTGTAATTCATCATACGAGCTTTTTGCCGACAGTACGTTTTAATTTTAACATGAAACGACGCAAATCCACGTTGAAATCGGACATTTTGCGTGAAATGGAAGCGAATATTTTTCGACAGAACCCGTCCGGATCTGTTCTGTCTTAGGCCATTACATTTCGCGCGGCGCACAGCTTTTATTTGCACTCTCAGCTTTAGCGCTTTGGCGATATGCTCCGCGATGTTTGTAACAACGAAAAAAAAAAAAAAAGAAAAAAACGAATATAAACCAAAAAAGAAGAGAAAGGAAGTGAAAAAGAATAAAAACAAAAAAAAAAAAAAGAAAAACGTACGGGGGAAAAAAATGGATAGAGATGACGTCGGAAAACTCTGTAATCCTTTTCGATATTTTTCCAAAGGATTACACACGGTTGAGTGGTGATCATTTATAGAAATACAGAGAAAGAGGGAGAGAGAGACAGAAAAGAGAAACAGACGAAAGAGCTTTACGTTGCCGTCTGGTACCGAATCGCCGAGAAATTAAATTGCAATGGGGCGGCAATATTCGATGGCTCGCATTATCCTACAGGGGATGGTTGCGACGAAAGCAGCCGTGACGTTTCAGTTTGCAGCAGAAACGAAAATTCCCGATGCCTGGAATCTGACACGTATTCAATTTTTGTGAAACGCTTTTGTAGCGGCACCCGCTCTATTCGCGTGTGCTTTTTAATTCGCCCGAAAAACACTCGCCCGGATGCCCGAAACGAAAGCTCCGGGGGTTGAAAGGTGATTCAATCCCCGGTTCGATTCTTTCGACGCCGCGCCAGCGGTACCACGCAAGCTACGTGCTTTCAAGACAAATTCACCGCTAATTTGTTTCCGGTTGTTTGTACGCCGTTCTTCGCCGATTTCTCGTTCTTTTTTCCTCTCTCTCTCTCTCTCTCTCTCTCTCTCTCTCTCCTCTATCGTTCGATTAACGACCGTGGCTGTCCGTTTAATAATTTCACGTTTTCTTTCGTTCTTGTCTCTGCTTTTGTTTCCTTCTTTTTTTTTTCGTTTTCAATACCAACGACGAAACGGAGACACTTCGGAGCGACGACTCAATCCGTTCCGATTCCCTTTGACGCGACGGCACACGCGCGGCGACTGTCAATCGTATAAGTCAGCAGGTGTGTGGCTGCAGTTTTCTATAAACTGGTACAGGGCCAAAGCTTCGGGCCCTGTATTAATCCCGGTATTACGAGACCACCGCTGCGTGCCGCGATATCAAAGAGAGTATTACATTCAGCTCTATCTCCCCTTTCACCCTCCCACCTTTCCTTAATCTCTCTTCTCCCCGTTCTCGAGCTGCTCTCTCTTTCTCCCGCTTTCTTCATGCATCTCCCTCCATCGAAATACTCCCGCCCCTGTGCAATGCCCGCGCGTCATTCTTCTCCGTTGTTGCTTGTCCGCCCGTTGTTCCCTCGATCCTATTTTTCGCCGACCATTTTTCCTTGCCCTCGCGAACATACACTCTGGTACTCGGGCAAACCGCGAAACGACGCGCGACATTCACCCGTGTAGTAGACTCGATGATCTCGCGAAAGTATAGTTTCTATTTATCATCGTCGAACCTGTACGGAAAGACGATACCTTTCGTTCCGTACGATTTGAACTAACAAGTGTACAGCTCGTCGAACAAGTCCAGTATAGGTCGGGTCCAGTATGATCACAACTACGATCACTCACTTCATCGAATGAATTTGTTCGTTTATCAAATTTCAACGATTTCTCCGCAAATCGTCTGAAATTCAATGATCTGGTCGTGAAAGTATGTACCTTAGGTCAGATCCGGTTTTAATTGCGTTGGCAAACTCGATTGCGGACCATAACGAGTGACCAAACCCGTACACAATAATTCGTCGCTTTCCTTTCAAACTCGCCGGTACGATATCGCCGGATAGAAATTGATCGAGAAGTAACAAATTTATTATTTGTTTTGCCTGGGTTTTGCCCCTTTACTTAGACATACTTGAAACTGAGAGAATATCGCAATTTTGGGACAAAAGATTGCGTTATTCCAGCGTTAATGATTAAACAGTCCTTTAATAATCTTTCTCTCGTTGCCTCGTAAGTGTGTCTGTTACTAACAAAGATACAAAAAGAACTTTCGATAGAGAATTTCGTTCATCCTGATGGCATTGATTCGATTGCGTATGTACCTTAGGTCAGATCCTGTTTTAATTGCGTTTAACCACTTGCGCTGGCAACTCGATTGCGGACCATAACGAGTGACCAAACTCGTACACAATAATTCGTCGCTTTCCTTTCGAACTCGCCGGTACGATATCACCGGATAGAAATTGATTGAGAAGTAACAAATTTATTATTTGTTTTGCCTGGGTTTTGCCCTTTCACTTAGACATACTTGAAACTGAGAGAATATCGCAATTTTGGGACAAAAGATTGCGTTATTCCAGCGTTAATGATTAAACAGTCCTTTAATAATCTTTCTCTCGTTGCCTCGTAAGTGTGTCTGTTACTAACAAAGATACAAAAAGAACTTTCGATAGAGAATTTCGTTCATCCTGATGGCATTGATTCGATTGCTGGCTCGCGGCCTGACCGTTTGCCGAGGCGTAAGCGTGAGGGAACAGAATTGAGATCTCGTGCGGGAAATTCGGCGAGTCGGGCAGTTTCACAAGGTGGGGATGTCGAGCAGAGGCGAGAGAAAAAAAGGAATTGGATGTTGGCGAGGTGCGAGATAGGCGAGACCGCAGGCCACTCGATGTGCCTTCGCAGACGCGCGGCGCAGCAACGGGCGTGTACGTGTCGAGACTCCGAGGCTGCCACTGACGTTTGGCGAGTGCCGATAACGGTAATCCAATTTTTCGGAATAATATTTGTCTTGAAGATCGGCCGATTACCTTGTCTTTCACTTTCCCCGCTGTGACCCCTCTTGCTCGATGCTTCGGATGGTGGATTCCGCGCTGTAGAAAGAAACGTAACAAACGTTTCAACCTCTTCTTTAAGGGAATTTTTTTTTGTCCCAAAATTCGAGAATTTTTGTCCTAAAATTGCAATAGTTTCTCAGTTTTAAGTATAACCCAGGCAAAACAGATAATAAATTTACTACTTCTCAATAATTTCTATCCAGCGATACTCGTACCGACGAGTTCAAAGAGAAAGCGACGAATTATCGTTTTACGGTTTGGTCACTCGTTATGGTCCGCAATCAGTTGCCAGCGCGAGTGCGTTAATCTCTTCGGTGCCGATCGTTGGCCACACCTTCGCATTCATTTTTTTTTTCTCTCATTTTCTTCATAGTCGCCAGACGTATTCGTTCGTTCGTGCTTTCCCAAGTGTCGTGTCAAATGTGTAAAGCGAGAATTCGGAAGGCCGTAGGTTAATATCTGAAAATAGCCGACATTCCAAGATATGTACGATCCCCCGGCACATCCCAGAAAGGGTAAATATTCCATGTGGGGATGTTGTATTTCCTGAATGCACACATCTCCCGATCGGAAGCCCGTGCATTTGAGGAATAATAAATATACCTGTGGTGTATATATACGCGGGGGGCCGTTTTTAGCGAGTGCGCGAGACAGAAGGAGGGAGAGGAGAAGAAACGCCGGCCAGAATAGATTTGCTCTGAACTTGGCAAAGTCGACGGGAATTCCGATGAAGCCGGGCGTACGATGAAGGACGCCGGGTAGTATAGACGCCGGATAGTATGGCGAGCATACAGCAGAAACAGAAACGAAGAAATCCACGGCTTCCGTGGGAGTGAATCCAAGAAAAGTCAACAAGTCGAAAGGAATCGTATTTTTGTCTCCCGTTCCACGTCGTGGAACCCTCCCCCCGCCTGGCTCTGAGTGATCGATGGTTATCTTTCGGCTGGTGAAACACTATTTTTCTCGCGGGAAATTTCACGATCGCTGATGGAAGTGACTACCACGTGCAAAAATTTCATGGACGGAGTGCGAAAATATCTCGGCGAACACGTTAGAGGGGAAAGATAACGTCGTTTTCTTCATCGAAATAAAAATTTCTGATTTCTGTTGTTGTACAGATAAATATTAGTTTACTTTCCACAGTTTGTCACGGCCGTTCTCCATCTATTAACAAGGTTTTTCAGTTATTAGATTTTCTTTCTTGCGAAAGTTTCTTGATTTACTGGAAGGATATTCTTCAAGCGACGATTTTATAACACTGGCCATTGTTGTAGGATTTTCCCCTTGGAAAGTGCTTCATGGTCCGGAAATCGTGATAGTTTTGATGAAGTCAAATCGGGAGAATGTGGTGGACTGCGGCAAGTCGGTTTAGAAATGGATCGTCCTCACTGCGATTAAGCAAAAAATCACACAGTAACAATTCTTTGTGCTTTATGCTTTTCGCGCAAGTCACGTGGTACCCATACTCCCTACACTGTTTCTTTTTGATGAAGATATTCCTGTATGGAGACTAGAAAATCCCAAATCTGCTCACTAAATTCTGAAGGGTTGATCAATTTATTTTAATAATTTTAATTATCTCGAAAGTAAATGATTTGAATATACATAATATATATTATTTTTTTTATGAAATAAATGTCTGTCGTATTTATTAATATCTAGTTTTTTTAAACATCGATTTTATAATATCAATTTAATATTAATATCGAAACTCGGAAAGCTGTTTAACATATTTCTCTACAAAGTTTTCCTCCTCGTTAGCCACGTTTGCTCGACAAAATTTCAACAAAAACTAAATGACAAGTCGTGAACTGAAATTTGAAAGCGATATCTCGATTGAACTTGTCAACATTTCTAAAAGAAAGTTGGACTAGAGAGAGAGAGAGAGAAAAGAAAAAAAAAACGAAGTTACTACCCGGTACCCCTTTGGATTGATATTAAAGAACGCCCGGGTTATTAAAACACGGGATATTCAAATAAAAGAGTCATCTCGTGCGGAAAACGAGATAAAACTCGATCATCCGCCCGATTCGCCGATGGTTGGTAAACTCTTTAACCGAATCGATTTTTCGCCCGCGGGATCGGCGCCCGCGCGCGCTGCTTGGCATAACCGAGTCGAATAAAAGTAAGTGTGTCGCAGCACACGATGACGTCAGATCCGGGATCAGCCGGGGAGAAGCGATTTTACAAATCGCGAGATTATCCGGGAGGACGAGCGGGAGTAAGAGGGCAAACGCGGACGTTGATGTTTGTCGAGGGAAATATAGCGGTGTCGGGGGCGCTATCATCGGTGCAGCGCAGCGATAAACTCGCCCCCCCCCCCCTTTGGAATAAAGTTATCGTTAGGGAATTCGTCAAACCGACGACGACGACGAGAACCAGTCAGCCACTGATAGGGCGAATCTTACCTCTGGTGTCAAGGCTCTCCCTCTCAATTCGCGTCACCGAACCGCGCGATTTGCATACAGGGGCCGACTACTGTTTCAGTCACCTTTCTCTGTCAGCTTCACATCCGTTTCCGCTTACACTTTGCTGGTACATCGATTTCAGACAAGTGGCCGCGTGCCCGTTCCGCAACCACCGTGCAACAGTTTCTCTTCTTCTCGCATTCTTCTCGATCTTTTCGAGACAGCCGGTGCCAGAGTGAGAGGCCGTGTTTGTACGCGTTTGACACTGTTCACAGCGACGATGAGAGAGCAGTCTAATTTCAAATGCTTATCGTTGAGACGTCACTCGACTGAGTGATTGACCTTGGTTGATTAGACGCGAGTGCTTCGATCGACTTTCCAATCACGCAGTTCCTTTTGCGCTTTGGCATCGATAAGTTCTCGTTGAAATGTCTCAAGCAGTAGCTTCCGGTTCGACGAAAATTCCCAAGGCTCGAGAGAGGAGGGAAAACGTCAAGCAACGAGAGGGTTTCTGTTGCAACGTGGTATATCGATCATTGACGAGCTCGAATAAAACGAAATGCCTCGCATTTATTCGCAGTAGTCTGAAAGCACTCACTGGGAATGCTCGCATTTATAGAATCACAAAGTTGTCGAAACAGGAATATTGGAATGTTGGAAGGGAGGTATTAGTTGGGTCAGCTGTTCGATGTTTTCAAATGTTCAGAAAACGCGGAAATGTTCTTTCGGGGTATTGGCTCTCGCTTATTGTTCATCAAGTACGCGTAGAAGGCCAGACAGTGCAGAAGGATCGATTAAAAAGAAATAATTCGTTAAAATTTGATCGTCGTTCGTCGAACCTGTTTAATTTAATCGCGCGATGCTTTCGACTGTTTTCGGTGCGGTCTGCGTCACCGACGTCGATCGAAAATCGTATAAAGTTTTCATCAAATTATCTTCTGACTTCACTTCACAACTTAATGTGATTTATGCTTCTTCTACGTCCGAATGTACCAAATTTGCTTAGTAAATTTGATTAGTAAACAAAAGAATTATGCAACAGTACGGCAGAATTCTGTCACAGTTTCGACGTTGCGATGTTCATTTCAGTGACGCAGTCTTTGCATTTTCTGCAATTGAATTATCCAACTTTCATTTCACTAAAGTTTCATTTGAGCCATATCTATGAATAGTAATGTACTAATAAGTAGTAAATTAACGATTACATACGTATTGATGATTACTATATGACTGTGTGCGTGCCTTTGAATCTTTAATCTCTTGTCGCGCACGTGCAACATTTTCTCAGTTTTTAAGTATATTTAAGTATAACTCAGGCGAAACAAATAATAAATTTATTATTTCTCAATCATTTCTATTCAGTGATATCATACCGAGTTCGTTGGTAAAAGGAAAGCGACGAATTCTTGTATACGGTTTGGTCACTCGTTATGGTCCGCAGTCAGTTGCCAGTGCAAGTGGTTAAAAGGAAAATTGAAAAAAAGGCAGACGGGATAGAGCAACAATTGATGGATGGCGCGTGTAATGATAGTATATGCAAGATGTTAGAAATCGAGCCGCGGGGAACAAATAATATTATGGGAATTCAGATAAAGAATATGCCAATATATATATATATATATATATATATATATATATATATATGCGGGTACATTTAAATAACGTGGTAACTCGTAATGTTATAAAATCAAGTTACATTTGAACAGGAACGGTGAATTGTTATCGACGTTGATGAAACTACACGCACCGCAATCATATATAGACAGTTTTTTTTTCGTCGGTTGTACATTCGACTCTCGAACGATGGAGAATCATGAGCTTAACATTCCTCGACTGTTGGAACCCGTCTCGTTCGTACACGTCGTATTAAATTTTCCGATCATTGTCTCGGAAAGACCAGTTCGACATTCTTCTGACTCATCCGGCTGAACCCTTCTCGCTGCAATTCTCGGTGGACATCAAGCTCTCAGGCATCCCCTACGGTGCCGGCAGACGGGTAGAGACAGAGAATCGGGGAGAAAGAAAGAGAAAGAGTGAGAGAAGTGGAGGAAAACGAGTTGAAAAGAGAGAGAAAGAGAGAGAGAGAGAGAGAGGAGATATCGTGTACGTGTTCGGATAAGTTTGCACGCGCATTTTTACGAGTGCGAAGAATGGGTGAAAAGTCCTCGAACGAGGGATGGGAATTTGAAGGGTTTCGCAGGACAAGAGACACGCTCGGCTAATTTTCTCGATGCGCTTCGTTGGTCGATCGATGCCGATTTCTGTCTGGAAAGGACGTATTTTCACTGGGGAAGGAAAAAAAAAAGAAAGAAAGAAAAGGGAGAGGGAGAGAGAGAGAGAGAGAGAGAGAGAGAAACGGGGGGAAAGAGGGAAAAGAGCGGATCGAAAAGAGACGAATAGCGATGGGGTGAAGTAAAGAGCGGAAGCATCGATGGTGTTTGGATGGGAGAGGGTTTGAATTCATGGCGCTCGTAAATATGTTAATACTCGGTGTCCACCTTCCCGTTTCGAGTGGATGATAGGGAAAGATGGTTAGGGGGCAGTTTTTCATGGGTATCCTTTATCCTTAACCGGCGTAGCGCGCGATTCCACGATATCGTCGGTTTCACTGGCCAATAATACCGAAAACTTTTCAACACGTCTCAATATTTATTATCTATTATATTCTCTTGCCACGGTGGTGGCACCCTGTTCAAACTGATAACTATACCGTGGTCCACAATGTGTCCTGATATCGCTCGATGTCCAAATAATTATTCTCTAGTGAGGCTGCTTTCGAAAAATAATCTGACGACCTAACAGGGGGATGATCAATAGCCAAGACGTATTATTTCATCACAGATGTATTATTTTATTACGTTTGCCGTGATATTAAATACTTTTCCGTCCGCGTTTGTCGATTTTTTTCATTCGTCAGATTTAAAAACTGAAAGGATTGAAAGATGCAGTATACTCAGAAGAAGAAAATATTCCTTTTCCAAAGTTTGCGTAAAAATGAACCAGTCGAGTTAACGAGCGAGCTACAATATTCTATATTGAAAGATAACACGTACAGTTTTGTAACTGCAGATAATTATCAGAAATCGGCCTTGTACGTTTGTTTGAAATATTTCTGCACGTGAAGTTCGTTGCGACTACACAGAGAGTAGTATCTAGGCTACGCGTGTAAAATGTTTGCCGTTGCGAATGGCGCGTTTCAGAACGAACGAACGAAGGAGCCTATCGCGACAACGGGCGCCCGCAACTGTAAATAACAGGCTCGGACTGGTAAATTAGCAGCGCTAATACACTTTAGTGGCACGGAATTAATGGTCCGTAGTCTGAACGCGCTTACAAGAGCGGTAACAGTTATTAGCGGTAGGTCATTAGACGGTTTGCACGGAACAGCCGACAGGTTTGGTCAACAAGGTCATTTGTAACTGTTAACACGCTTGTAAGTGCGAATTGAATTCGGCCTAATATCACCGATAACAGCGTATAACTAGTCTGTCCCCGTTCTCGGTCATTACTTTCCGCTTACTCGTCCATGTCCTTCGCCTTTCATCACCGAGTCTTCAACGTTTCTGTCGATCATATCGAACGAAGAAGGTCTAATCGGTGTTCAGGTATACCTGGTCTAACGAAGTTTTAACCTTAGAACGATCAACACTCGGACGAGATGTTTGAGAAGTGACAGTTGCAGACGTATGAAACACGTATTATTCTTTAGAATTATTATTATAGACGTTTTATAAATAATTTTGTTATTTTAACAAAACGTGACTGAGTTCAGATTTTAGTTTTTTAGAAGACTATTTTTGTCAAAATTAACATTAATTTCTGCTTGAAGGAATACAATTGTATGTATAAATCCATTTAGTTCAATTATCATTTAAATTATAATTTGTACGTAGAATATTTCGATATTGTCGTTCTAGCGTTAATACATATTTTCATATATTAATCTGTATTAATATTTTTGTTAATCAACCAAAATCAAGTATATGCCGTAAAAGTGTTGAGGTAACGTTCCTCAAAGCTGGAGTATAGAAAATGTATTTCTCTCGTTTTCGAGAAATTTTGTAAAATTATTTATCACTGCGTGTGTCTTGATACAGCGATGGACAAAAGAAAGTTCGAAGAATAAATGGTGAATATCTCTAGAAAACGGAATTATATTTCACGAAGGCAATAAATAAATATTCTTCGGAATAGATTATCGTCATTAACATTTATTATTAATACTCGTAGCGTTGCTAATGCAAACTTTCTTTCGTTCTTGTATATACGAATTTTAATATTTTGTAGCTGCGTGTAAGATCAAAGATATGATACTTGCAACGTTAAAGGAATCCAAATAATTATTGTTTGTGCTTGCGCAATTACCAGCTTAAGGGGTTGAAAAATTCGTAACATATCCTGCAATCGAATAATAAACTCAAATGAGTTCCGCGTGCTCGCCCATTTTTAGTCTTGCCTGAGTTAAATCTACATACTTTATTCGTGTATGCGGATAAATCGCGTATTTTATACAAGATATACACACGAACAATTCCATAATGCAGTCCATCATCGGCTGTCCACAATCAATCAATCACGTAATTGACTTTCTCCGCGCGTTCTCGCGTAACATGTCGGAAACTCGTACGTTGAGAAGCTCTCGTGCAGAACCCTTAAAAAACAGGCTGGTACGGTAATAGAAAGATATAGAGAGGAGGCTCCATCGAACCTCCGTGGAAACGGGACGACGCAACAATGGAACATTACGGAAATGCCGTCCATTTACAATAGAGGGTCTCGCCGAGAAGCTAAGCAGGAGCTATCGCGTGGAAGGAAGTGTCTCGTCGAGAGAGAAAGAGAGAGAACCCGAATGGAATATCTTCGGAAATGGTCCGAGGGTTTCTTATTCGTCGGGGGTGGGTGGAGGGGCGGGTGTGCTTCACAGCCAGAAACGGCCACGAGATCCGTGTGAATAATGTTTACATTAGAATCAATTACGGATTTTATCGGTCCTCCGATCGAATGATACATCGTAACCTCCGAAGCGTGGCGGTAACCTCTGGCCATTTTCACACTGCCTTTCCGCCCTAGTTCCATTTTATTAGCCATCATTTGTCCACCTTAACCATCGCAGCCACTTTCTCAGTTGCCATCCTCAGCATTTTCCAATCGCTTCGAAGAAAGACGCTCGCAAATCATGCGTCCTCCTTCCTCCTGTCGTAGTCGTTGTAATCGCGGTCGTACCATCGTCAACGATATCGACCTTTCGTTGAAACGGCAGCTACTGTTGTACCCTCGTACAATATTGCTTTTTATCCCAACGTTCGAAACGATGAATCGTACGGCGAAGCACCCGTTCGAATGGACGACGTTCTATTCCAACGTTCTATCCACACCCCCCCTCGTTTCATGCATCTTTACTCCCGGCGAGTACTTATCCCTGGCTATTCTTTCGCGTGCGCAGCAGGACTAAGACAAATCGTAAATACACACGTTACACACGTTTTCTGCTGGTTCTCCTTACGGTGTCGTTAGTCGGACAGGGAACATTGAATGCCACGCCGGCGGAAGATCTACTTGAAAAAGTCGATGGCTGGTAAAGAACCTCGTGGGAATAGACTGATGGAAAGCTCCCCCGTGGCAAACATAGGGACACTGCCTGTAGATTTTGCCGTACGAAATGTGCCATTTTCTTTTCTGTTTTTTTTTTTTTTTTTCTTTTTTTTGGTTTTTGTTTCATTTGTAAATTGCGCATGTTACTTGATTACTTGGAAATTCTAAGATACACTTGACATCGGCACACAGGTTATTAAGTTCTATAACTAGTGTATACGAGTTTTATTCAAATTCGTATTTTTCAGAGTACATTGAAAAGAATGGAAGATTGTTTCACGTATTTTTCTCATATTGCGATATGTACTTTTATGTATGGAATCAATTATGGACACGGTTACGGATAAGTTTTCGTGAAAGTCACGCGTGTCATCGATCAGGAGAACGAAAGAAGGGCCAGGCTTGATACTCATGGGGTTGCTGGGATGCTGGATGAAGGGAGACGAGGAAAGAAACCTATCCTCGAACGGTTCATCTCCATAGCAAATATTGAACCCTCGGATATGCCAAAGATTTTGGATATTGCTCGCACAACATCCTGCGGCCATGCTTTTCATGCCTCTTACGCCGGTTACGGCTCTGCCGGAGTCATCTTTTATTTTATTATATATAGTATTTATTATACCCGGGTGATCTCCTCTTTCATCTCTCTCTTCTTCTTTATCAATTTTTATCTACGAAACGACTCGAACATCATATAAACTCTGACTCTTAGTATTCTTACTGTTCTTAGCCATTTCGAATCGTTGAAAAATATATGAAAGACGAGACAGAAAAACCTATTCTCTGCAACTGTTGCAAAAACAAAATGATGAAAAGTTTCTGAATAATAACGAAATCGCTGTTTCACAAAACGATGGCCGGGGCGCGTAAGACTTGCTCGTCGCTTTGCGGCTGGCAATTCTACTGAAATTCTTTCACCATCGAGTTCACGGATTGGCCACTCGATCCACAAAGGATTAATAATGTTGATGCGTTTGTCGGTCGAATTGTTTCGACGGTGAATAACGAACGGCGGGCGAGCGGCGTTAAGTGACGTGAAATGGAAATTACAGTTTCTTCGAAAAACGATAGTAATTGAAATCGACGATCAAGCCCCCCCCCCAGTTCGTTGTAATTACATTTTTGTTTGAAAAGTTAGCGTTTCAATATCTGGCCCTCCTGCCCCCCCCCCTCCTCCTCTCTCCGGTATTTTGTCGTTTTTCGTTATATAACGACGCCGGGGCATTCCCGATATTAAATTAATTAAACGGAGTCCTCATTGAAACACATTCAACAGAGGCTGCCCCTCCTCCATCCCTCATTCTCGCTCGATATCGGTAACCTATCGATTGCTTTTTTAGCGCGTAGTGAATAGGAACGTCCTGAATCATCATATCGAACAACGGTTACCACCGGTTGGCGTGGATATAATTATTACCACCTGCAGTATCGGTTGCTCGTTATGTATTCATTTATAGCCGGCCCCCCTCCCCCCCCCCTCTTCCTTCCCCGATGTAACGCAATACTGTATTGTCGATATTGTTCACCGCGTACAATTAATGTAAAATATTACACGCCGTCGGAGGTGTGCATCGATTTCCCGTGGAATTTATGCCCGGCAGGCACTGTCAAAAGTACGCGCCTGTACGGTGAAATATGGCACGGCGATTCGGAATCGTAACCGGCGATAAACGTCCTGAATTTAATGACGCTAATAGAGCGTAAAGTTCGCGACGGTTGTTCACTTTCTCGCGAAATGCCGTGCCGCTTTCGCCCTACCCGGTACCGTCCGAAACTTCGACAAGAGGAGGATCGTGGCGAGGGGGAAGGCGGATCGGAGAGATCGTTTCAACGGATCTAGCAAATTAGCCGGACAATTTTAATGGTTTCATCGTCGAACAGAGGACGGTGGTGAAGGTATCGCGACAATTACGAGGGGGGGAGTAAGAAAATTTTATTCAGTCGATATACATATACATATCGAAGACCAGCAACGTTGTCGAATGGTATTTGAAGGGTGAAATCAATGGAAAACCGGATAGATTCCTTTTTTCCTTGAAATTTATGATAATGTTTAACTGTGACTTGCGATTCGATCAAAGAAGATATGTGCACGTGTATTTAGTTTGACAATATAAACCGAATGTATTTTTGAGACATATCATAACTGTAAAAATTGTAAGTGATCGTATCGATAAAGATTATTATTGACTTTTGCCTGTATATTTTCAAGATGATAGTAAATGTCATACGTTATAATATTAAAAGAAAGAAAAAGTTGTAGCAAAATTTATAAAGGACACAGACATTGCTCCCAGAGAGTTCATCGTACTATCCACCTGTTCAAGGTTCAATACAATTATCTCATAATAACTATTATCGTACGAGATAAATTTGTAAATATTCCATCATTTTTATTAACATTTGCCGGTACAGTTTCGAGAAGACAGCATTTCACAGGTATATTACAATACTAGAAGAAAAAGTCGTAACAAAATCTATAGAGGACCATCCGATTCAATATAATTATTATCTCACAACGAAATATTTGTAAATATTCTCTTATATTTAAAAAAAAAACGTTTCGTCGTGGATCCAAGCCTGAAACCTTTTCCCGCAGAATCCAGCGATTTTCCATGAAGAAGAAACCCCATCTTTCTCGCGATAATCGTCCAGGATACGTGTCCGTAGAACGAAAAAGAGATTCGGTGCGTGCTCGTGTTGTCCTCGACAGACTGTGAAAGAAAAAAAAAAAAAAAAAAGAAAAGAAAAGAAAAGAAAAAGAAACGAAAGGGAACGACGTCGGCTGACAGTTTCTGTGAAATCCCCGACTTAGCTCACTTTAAAATTATTACATTCTCCTTCAGATGATCGATGCCCGCTTTCCATGTTCCCTGGAACTCTTGTTCCCTGGAGCTCATGTTCCCTGGCTTCCAGGGCACCCAGGGTTTCCAAGGTTTCCAGGGAACATGAGCTCCAGGGAACATAAGCTCCAGGGCACAAGAGCTCCAGAGCTTCCAGGGAACAAGAGCTCCAGGGCACCCATGGCACCCATGGCACTCAGGACTCCAGGGTATCCAGGGGCTCTAGGGTGTCCTGGAAACCCTGGAGTCCCTGGAAACTCTGGGTGCCCTGGAGCCCCTGGAGCCCTTGGAGCCCTGGGTGCCGTGGCGTCTCTGAAGCTCATGTTCCCTGGAGCTCTTGTGCCCTGGATACCTCTCAAAGGAACCATTGTCGACGGAGTCTCTCGTGAAATTGCAGTATATCTGTGAAACTACCGATGATCTCCGCAGTCGAGCGGAATATTTCCCTCTTCCGCGGCGATGTCTGTCTTCTTATCGACTGTCTTCTCTGTGTCGCGTTCAGGAGGTAGAATTGCAAATTTATCGCGTTTTTGCACGATCGAGTCGAGCGTCGAGAGATGGCAAAGATGGCACGTTCGAGGTTGGCTCGATAAATCGGCAGAGAAAGGTCTGGCTAACTGTTGGAAATTGTCTGGACAACGTTAGGCATCGGAAAGAGTAGACTGATCGCTCTTTTTACCTCTGTGTAACGTTCCGACTAGCGATGGCCATCCGAACTTCACTTTCCAGACGGTCCGCTTCATTTATCGAATCACTTTGGCCAAATAATTAACGACAATTAGGAATTGTACGAGAGTCGTTTGAAAAATTTTGCACTTACGCTGAACGACGATCCAGAGGATGTTTCAAGAATACACAAATTGCTAGAATGATTTGGGAATTGGTGATAAAGCTAAGAAAGTAGTCGGGTCATTTCTACTGCAGCTAACGACATCTTGGTTTCATCATGGGTGCACAAACATACGAAGCAGTTCGAAATGCTCAACAATCCCACCCTTTTTGCCTCCTACAACCGTACGACCTTGGAACGTTCGATGAAAAATGAGCGGCAATTATTTGGAAAACCTTGGTCGTGGAGAGCCAGCAGGGTTGATAAGGGTGGACGCGGTGCGGCAGCCTCGTTCCACGCTCACGTTGTTTCGATTCCCCGCCCTTGGTAGCGCGCAAGGTTGCCACAAAAGACCGTAAATTATCGAATTCGTCGGCGGGGTGGTTCGACGCGGCGAACCACCACGAGCACGAGGTCGAGGATTGGACAATGACCGTCAGAGAGAGAAATCAATTTGCGATTTACCGAGGGTGGACACGCTTTAAAAGTGCATTCGACGGTGTCACGTGCGACGGACACGCCGAGGTCGATAGGGGTGTTCGCTCAGCCTTGAACCGAAGAGGAGGGGAAAATGGGACGGGAACGAAGGGTGGTCATGGCTCTTCTCGAGTCATGCACCGGAAAAAAAAAAAAAAAAATAAAGAAAAGAAAATGATGCTAAACGAGAGGTAGTTCCTCGCACCCTGAATCTGTCGGATAAACACTCGCCCAAAGGAACGACGACGCTTGCACCGAATCTTGGCCTGATTTATTTCACCGTTCCGTGACATGGACCCGACAGAGTTGTATCTCGTTTGATCATGCTCGTTAACCGTGGCGCCCGTGTTCGTCGAGCTAGTTTGCTCGCGTTCCACTCTCTGCCGATTTTCTGATTAACAGCGTTGATTGGGTCAATTATGCCTCTTAGAATGTCTTTCTTTATCTTGGTGGCTGTTTGTTGGACTTTCCTGCAACTTATTAATCGTTTCATAGAAACCGTTTCGCTGGGAATTTCGCTAGGTATGCAGGATGTTTCTGAAATCGGCAGATTCCAACGTACGTCTGATCGAGATACTCGACTAATCTGAAAATTAGCATCGTATCGACGAAGAGTTTTTTTTTCGAATTTTCGGTTCTTCGATAGTTTCGCGCAAAGTGGACGTTTGCCGATGCCGCAGAGAATCGCAAGAGAATCGGCCGTTCTTTAGAACTTTGTTTACCATTCGCGAGCCTCGCTACGTTCCCTCCCGCCTCCCCCTTCTCCTCCTGTAATCGTTTGATCGTTGCCCGATCCGGAAAGGAATCTCTTTATTCCCTGTGAAAACACCGATTCGATGGTTCCATTGACATTGTAATCTGGATGGAACGAAGGGTCCGTGGAATGCGACGGAGGGTCAGGCCGGGCATTTGATTTCAATTCGCGTCCTTTCGATTCCTCCTTCCCCCTCCACCGTCCATCCCCCCCGCCCCCTCCTCCCCCTCCTCCCCCTCGGTGCGCAAACAAACCGTGCGCAGAGATTACACGACGGAATATTTTTACAAATTTACGAAGTCCGGCGTGCGACGTCTATGAGAAGAAGACGTCGTGCTTTGGAGGACACCTTTGCAGAGGAGAGAGAGAGAGAGAGAGAGAGAGAGAGAGAGAGAGAAATGAAGAGGAATGCCGGCGAAATGGGGAAGAAAAGAGAGGGCAGTATGAAAATATAAAGACCGTGGGATGTAAAGACTGCAAGCTCAGGGGCTTTTGTTCTTTCGCCTCGTTTTCTTCCACCCTCGTATAGGAGGAAAATTCACGGACTTAATGGTCTCGTTTATTATTTCTTATATCTCGGCCGTCCTCTCTAAGGGTCCAGCCCCCGAAAAGTCAGCCACTTTCCACCCTTTCGCCTCGTTTCTGCTGCTTTTCAGCCTTTCAAATGGTTGGCCGCTGATGGGCGTCGATCGACGCGAGCCGCCGCGGAATATTACACCGGCTTTTAATTTTACTCTCCCGGCCGCTACTCTTCGATCCGCCGATGAATGGCGAGCCTCTATCCCGATATACCGCGGATTGAAATTTTCAGAAAATCGTCGAATAAACGAAGAATCGCGTAAATTATCAAAGGCGTGACCAAGTTTCGGCTTGGTTGAGCGACCGATCTTCACCGTAGAACTGGCCAAGCGTTGGTTCTCTCTGTTCGGTCGGAAGATTCCGTGGAAGAATTTGACTGGCGCGGCGAACGGTATTCAAAACAGCCGGGGCAAGCCGGATGGTGAGATTGAAATGCGAAAATGCGAGAGAGAATGACCGCGCCACGGGGAAACGGGGTCGGCCGAAAACGAATCCGCCGAATTTTCCGAGTGGTCGACCTCTCTCTCCTCGGAAGCGGAAGGAGGTCGAGCCAGTCGATCTCTACGATGCCGTGCCAATTTTTCCTTAATTCCTCTCGCTCGAACGTGATCGATGCAACGCGAGAAGGTGCGCCGCCCGGAGTGCTCGAAGGGGTGTGCTTCGACCCCGATTTCGAATTGTCGAGATTCGTGGAGCCGGGCCAAGTGAAATACATCCGTTCGCCATCCGGCTCGGTATTTAAACGTTCGGGAAGCGAAAGACACCGATGGCGCCCGAACCGAGAATCATCACGTGGAAAAGCGGCGGTGTTTGCGCTAAGCGCCGGCGTTTGGCCGAAATGACAAAATGGTGGCAAACACGGGAAGGCCCGGACGAGTTAAGAAAACTGCGACGGTAAATATGCAAGCACGACGAAAGTGCGGAGAGTGGAGGGAAATCGAGGGCAGAGTCCAGCAAATCTTGCAGGATGTTTGGCCGGCCTCTCTACTAACAAAAAGGAGAACGAGGGGGGAGAACGGGGACGTTGGACGTAAAATATGATGCTTTTAAGCGCGCGTGGAGAAACTCGCTACCGCCGCGCGCGCGCCTTTAAATTTCAGTTCGAAGATCGAAGAGGTTGTGTGAAATCAAGCGAGCGATCCTGCAGTATGCAAATACACGGGGAGGAAGAGGGAGGTGGCAACACACCGTGCTGTGTGAATCTGCGTGCCCGTAAAGGGGGAAAAGAGGAAGAAAGAGAAGACGAAAGATAGATAGATAGATAGATAGAGAGAGAGAGAGAGAGAATGATGGAGTGGAATGGGGAGAGGAGTGAACGGTGAAAGAAGCGGAGGATGCAAGGAATAGAGAAAATAAGCGCGCGGAAGAGCAAGAGAGGGGCAAGGATGCTGGTGCACGAGGTGATCTACTGAAAAATGGGGTCGTAAAGCATTCCACTCATATCGTATCCCGCCTTCGCGCATACCTTTCCACCTCCGGTACACATATTCATCGGCTTCTCTCAACCCTTTTCTACCGGCATCTTCTATCCCGAGATGTCGATTTTTAATTTTCGCGAGATTTTCATACCTTCGACCGAGCCTTCCCCGTCGAGGCTTCCGTCGACTTTTCAAGAACCAATGCTCGAAAGAAAACTCGCGATGCTTGAAATACCGCGAGATCTTTCGCCTTTCCCTTCCGATGCCATTTCCTTTCTCTCTCTCTCTCTCTCTCTCTCTCTGTCTCGATTCACGTCGATACACTGCGAGCTCCATCAATTTCGTCATTAACAAGCTCAAGTCGGCTGGAGTACCATGTTCGACGCTTGCGTTTTCAGTGGCAGTTCCAATTATCACGCGTTACGTTCGTCGTCGACGTGAACAAACACAGAGATAGGTGTTGCGCGTGCCTCTCTTCAATAAAGGTGGATTTGTCACGATCCCGCGTGCCTCGCGAAAACGTATCACGACCGCAGCTGCGAACGCACCTGCGACTTATCCCGCGATACATATTTCAAGACGCGGAGCACACGCGCGCGCGAAATCGAAACGCGTATCGCGTTCTCTCGCGGGGATAAGGCAACTATTCCCGTTCGACGTATCGCCTGTGTTTTGTAGAAATCTCGCGCGAATTGTTTCCCGCGAATGAATTATTCGACACCTGATACCTGGAAATTAAATCTCGTGCTTTGGAAATTAAATAGAGAGAGAGAGAGAGAGAGAAAAGATGAACTTTGAAAGAAAAAAGGAAAAAGGAATGAATGGGAACGATCCTCGTTCTTTGCTTCATCCTCTATTTTCTGATACCGTACGAAAATGATTTATCAATGGAACGGCGGTGTAGTATTTCTATAGCGTTCGTCGCAATTATCAAAAACGAGATTTATAGCCGCGATTCCTTGGCGCTCGCCTAACGTGGTCTGCTTCCCACCAAACGATTTATCGCTCGCGCGCTGCAAAAGGTAGCGAGAGCGCGAGCGCAACTGATTCCGCCATTTTCCTATTGTACGTCGCGTTTCTTCCTGTTATTTATTACGGGACGTGTATTTACAACTGCGCTGCAGCCTGCAGTGTGGAAAAGCTAGTAAATCAAGGGATCGGTTGCCTCTCTCTCTTTCTCTCGCGTACGTACATACACGCGCGGCGTACTCGCGACTCTGCGTGATAAATGAAACCGGTTCGCCAGATTAAGGAATATCGTCGGCGCGAATCATGCAAGTTCCTTTGACCCGGCTCGTCGCGAACGGTGGAAAAAACGATAGCCGCGATTTAGCGCCGTTCATTCGAAGAAACGACATTAATTTCCGTCGTTATCGGAGATAAACTTGTTTATGGTGATTTCTATTTTTTTTTTTTTTTTTTATTGATGTTCGCGCTGTTTGCCGATCGATTCGTCGCGGTCTTCCTCGATGGTCGAACGATTCCTTTAAGAACCATCGCGATGGTGTTCTCTTTTTGTCCCTCTTCGTCGAGTAGGTGTACAACGATGAAGCGATCGACTATGATCCAGTTGCTGTCTCTGAACCGTCTTGGAAAGTTGATGGGGAAGACGGTGCACTTTAATCACGTTTGATTATTGGAAAGTCAACGTTGCCGTTGTTCGATTCAACGACTTTTAATCAACGCGTAAGAAAGACGTGTCAACTCGTCGCCTGATATTTTTGATTATTCGAAGATCTTCTTACTGTTTTGCGCATCGTTCTGTCTCACATTTCGAGATCGGTATCGCGATGGAAATTTGCGATCATACAAGTTCTCGTCTCAGGTGCAAATCAAATGGTTATTTTATGCACTCGCACTGAAGATTTTGTAACTTTTTATTTTTAACATTCAGTATCTATCAGTAACGTTCGTAACGTACTGAGACGTGACAAAGAATGTAAGTAAATTAAAAGTTTGTTTAAAATTTAACATTCTTGCGCCATCTTCATTGATTGAAAAAGTTATCCGAGGAACAGAGATGTCAAATTTTTGCTTTATTGTCATTAGACTACTAGAAACGCCATAGCAATTTCTAATAAAAATTGCCTAATTCTAGAAACATTCGATTCAATTAAATTTTAAAATTATCTATGTGTTTATATATCACGAGTAATGTAAAATACCAAATGAAATTTTTCCAGCGTAACGCAGATTGCTATAGTCGCTTTTGTGACGTAATGAGAGTTAATATCGACATGGTCAAAAGCAAGAAGTGTAAAAACATTCTATGGCGAACGATATGCAAACAATAAGGTCTATTGGCAAAAAATTGTCGATACGAATTTTGTTTTGGGCACCCACCCACCCACACCCACACACACACACACACACACACACACACACACACACACACACACACAAACACCGTCGCGGCACGCCAGCGGCAGTAATAACGCATTGCCATGGTGTGTGCATTGTAAACGCGCGATAACAAACGATATATTACGAGCTTATTAATTATACAGTGTACGCCTAGTGCATAATTAATTCGTAATTGCAACGGGTCATTTTGTATGCCGTGTTACAGCGTACAGTGTTGTAAATACAACGTCGCGTTACTTGTCGTGGCCTGTGCTTCTTATCGTCGCGCTGCTTACACCGTAGAGCCCACGGGGGTGGCTAAAATAGCCGCACGCTTGTAGAAAAAGAACGCTCGAGAAAGAACTCTGGCTGATGGTGATTTTTTCGTCTGAATGCACGAAAGGTGCGTTCGACGTGAAAGAACGCTTCAGTCCTCGCGACTCAGGCCTATTTAAAAATGAAACTCGTCCGGCCAGCTGATGACCAGCTTTTACCCCTTTGTAACACCAGGATTTCGTTTACATATCAGAGAGAAAGTCATTGTACTCCAATTTGATGTTATTCGTACTAGTTGCTCCAATTTAACATCTCGTACTGACAATGGTTGTGAATATTCAGTATATTTTGCTAATGGTGCATTAACGAACTGCAGTGTAGCGAGAGTGAAAAATGAACGTACGAACGGACCTTACAAGAAATGAGATTCCCGTGATATTTATCATCTTATTAAGACGTGGAAAATACAAAAGTCAACGTAACAAAACCTGCCAGCAAGTTCGATTTCTGTGTCAAACGCGACGTGTTTCGCGCGACTGTTTAAAGTTGGCCGGCTGCGACGTTGTTACATATTCATTCATCGTGTTACTATACATTATCATATATTTGGCTACGTAAACAGGGTAACTAGCCATGGTGCGGATGCGTAACCAACGGCGTGTCGGACGGGAAATCTTGGTGAACCGGGCGAGCGGCGTCGTGCCGGACCCTCGGGAGATAAGGCGATTATCGTCTATTTTTTTATGCTAAACTTATGCCATCAGCCGCGCTTCCCTCCCGACAGCGACAATATTTTCTTTTGTACCACAGGAAAAAAGCAATTACCGTCTTTTCCCGTGCTTTCCCTCCCCCCCGATGCCCGGGAAAGCCCAAAGCGGATAAAGTGGCGATTTTCGACACAGGGCCCCGATCCCTGTGCGACGCGTCTGATACTCTCTCTCTCTCTCTCTCTCTCTGCCTTACAAATTGAGCTTCTTTTGTGGCCGTTAGCGTCCCGCCCCTTGATTATCGATCGCCAACGCAAAATCCCGTGCCCAGACGTTGGGAACGAAAACTGGTTGCACAGCCTGTTTGTCTCGACGCTCGATTAACGAACAAAGAAGCGATCTGGTTGATCAGCTTTTCGACCGATAAATTCAAAGCAGCCGGACACAAGTGAGCCTAGTTACCGTTTCACGTGTCGTTTCCCTTTCTTTGTTTTACCATTCGGCCGGGGCGAAGCTCTGGGGTTTGAAAATAGACTTGGAGGAATTTGGAATAGATTTGTTGTCAAAGTGTTTTGACACTCGGGGCGTCGATCGGTGGTGAGAAGAGAACAGAAAGAATTGTAACAATTATAAAGTTACGAAGTGTAGTAAACATTTTGTTATATAAATTTAGTAGAAATGTAACAGATGGTAATATTTGCGAATGTTTGTGAAGGTATGTAATGTATGGTGATATTTGTAAATAAGTTTCGCTCTGAATTGCTTTACGTTAAAATAACTTTGAAAAAAAGTCGCCTGTATTTCCCATCGCGGCGTCGGTGTTCGATCGCGTACAAAATTTGGTGGATATCGCGGGGTAAATCTGGAATATAAACTTTCGAGCGTCGAAAAAGTTACGCGCACGTGCGGAGGTGGAACGTTCATTATAATATTCAACGGACGAAACAAATTTTTATTCGTGTTACGTCTGTCCAAACTGATTCGCAAAAGTGTAAAATTGAATGAAAATCCCACAGTGAAGTTATTACACGCTGGGAACTTAAAGCTTTTGAAACGCTGAAATATTCAGTGAAAGGAAAATTTAATAATATAAAAAAAAAAAAAATTTGCTTCCTGGCACGTGGAGGAGAAACTATTGACCCTGCGGATATAAAACTCCTCTCTTTCTGCCGCCGGTTTTAATCAAGAAAACTCCGAATTCCACGAAGTTGAATCGGTTACCTCGACAAGAAGAAGAAAAAAAAAAAAGAAAAGAAAAAGAGAAAAAATCTAAAGCAACGCGTTTCGCTGATAATTGTTGAGATATTACGATATTTCGAAATTGCATTTTCGTGCAATGCGAACCAACAGCGGACGATTGGGGATCCATTTTTCGCGCGGATGTAACTTGGAATTTACTGTGGATTTGATTCATTTTGTTCGGCCGTTCGTCGAAACTGCCGAGGCGAGTTAGCCTTGTATATACAGGGGGAGGGGGTGGGAAGTACAATCGAATTATCAGGAACCATGGGGGAAATCCTTTAATACCTGCGCAGGAATTTGCCCCTCCCGATCGATTAATTCCCTACGAAATCGCTGGCCGTTCTCGTCGCGGATTAGGACCAATACAACGCGCATCGTGTCGCGCTTCTGCCACGTAGGTACCGCGCGCACCGTCCACATCCGGCCACGCGTACGGCAGGAAGCTCGATGCAAAATTAACGAAGAAGTCCAGCGGCGAAAGCGGGACGAAGGCTTTGCACACTCACGTCTCCGTGTACAGAAGGTTTGAATTTTAAACAAGTACCTACTTCGTGTAACTTTCGACGCGTTATTGACCGGAAAATTTTTACGCCGGTTATTTTTCATACAGGTGGTCGTAACACTCTGTATCACTCTATAAAAAGGTGTCAATCGTTTTATCTTAGCCTGAGAAGAACGCTGGCAACTCGATTGCGGACCATAACGAGTGACCAAACCCGTGTACAATAATTCGTCGCTTTCTTCTCCTTTTGAACACGTCGGTGTGGACATCACTGGATAGAAATTATTGAGAAGTAATAAATTTATTATTTCTTTCGCCTGGGTTGTACTTGAATATACTTGAAACTGAAGAAATAAAATGAATTGCAATTTTAGGTTAGTAAGAGGTTAAACACTGGGATTACCAAAGTGACTGACATAATTTTCCACAGGGCGTATTTTCAGAGATTTGAATGATTTTTACTGAAATATATAAATAGAAGCTTGTGTTATTTGCTACAAAACTTTATGCTTCGATCGTCGATAGTTCTCGAGTGTTAACGATTCATCTGTCGCATCCTCCCTCGTAACACAAAACTCGTTAACACAAAGCAGTTCCAACGAGTTTTTCACTCCCGTATCGCGTCGTAATCTTACGTGAATTACCGGGTATTATTGAATTAACGTTTCCTTGATAATCTAGGTTAATTGTCACGTTTCGTACGAGACCGTCAGGTGTTTCTAAGACTTACGTAACAGAAGCGTCTGTGTATATACGCGCATCGCAGACTGGAGAGACTCGTTCCGGCCTCGGCTAACGAACGTACAACGTTGAATGAAAAGTGATACACGATCTCCGGGGAATTTATTTTGCACCTGGCCGAGATCCTGCAATTCACCAGCTACATATTTGATTATTTGCTTGTGCCTTTTGGCAAATAGGCGAGAGGACCATGGGCTATAGAGGTATAGAAGCGAGGACGTTTGAATTATTTCTAACCGGTGGAAGCGTGTAATTTAGAGTAGTTCTCGCGGCGCGCCATCCTGTGATGGATAGGTCCTCGGAGGATACCAAGGGCCGACTGGACCGATGATATTCGTTTCTTTCTTTCCTCCCCCCCCCCCTCTCTCTTCGTTTTTCTCTCTTTGCTAAAACTTACATCGGGCATCGGGCGACCATTTCTATAGGAATAAGCGGGAGAAACTTTCGCAAGATCTAGCCATATTTAGGCGAGGAGAATTTCCATGACCGTCCGAGCGATTTGTCAAGAGGGAAGAAGAGGGGGAGGGGGGAAGGGGGAGGAGGAGGAGGAGGAGGACCGTTTCTCGTAAATTCGCTGTCGAATCCGATATTCCGCCGGCGCACATCCGCTCTCGACAACTAGGAAAACTCTGCGGAGCATCGCCGGCTGCGGAAGTAGCGGAGCAAAACGGCGTTGGGATTCTATATAACCCGGTCGGTTAGAACCGATCGAATAATTAAACGAATCAACGGGCATTGCGGTCGTAAAAGGAGGACATTATCGCATCTATTCGCCGGAAGTCACGAGAAAATCGACGGCCGTGGGCGGGGGGGGGGGGGGGGGGGGGGGGGGAAGCGGGCAGCAGCAGCCGGATCGTTACGGGGGCTGCCGTGCGCTTGGTGCAGCAACCGAAAGCACACCGCTCGCGCGATAGCTTCCACACATGCGCACATAACTGTCGTTCATAAATATTTAGACACGTCGAAATGCACAGAATATATTTCAATTAGGACTGTTTAATCTAATCTTTGGTCTTTGATCTCGTACTCGCGCGAACGTGTCTGTATGTCTATTTAGCAGGTACCAACTAGTCTCGAAAAGGGACGAACGTGCAACGTTGTTCAGGATTGTTCTTTCATCGTGTAAAATATTTTACTGTGTTTCGTTGACACTGCAACGTAAACTAAGTACGTTCGTCATGATTGTATTGGCCGTGGTTGAATTAAACTTGAAAATACGTATAGAGTTGGGAATTACAAGTATATTTCATTGTATGTATATTTATTTCGTACTATTTAGAAAGTCGCAATGCTTCATTTCAATAAACCTCAATATGAAATACGATGTCTTCTTAAGTTTATTCTGTGCCTTCTGTACGCACTTTTAATACAAGTGTGCGAGTAATCGATATTTTGGACTCGGATCCCGGTCGGATACGAGAGGAAGAGCCGGATAGTCCGATTGCATCGGGTAATCCAATTGGCTGTCTGCTCAGATCCGAAACGAGTCAGCATTCGTATGTGTCGGGTTCCCGCTTAACCGACCGGTTTCACCATCCGATCCTACTAGTCGGGGCACCAGCACCATAAATTTCAGTTCAACGTAATCACGACAGTTACGTTTCGTTATAATCGTCAATCGAAATATTTTCTACGCAAAATATACACAGAAAAGGTCTTTCAACGATAAGTCATCTAGGAGATCGTCGCTGAATTCGTCTCTACTGCGTTTAACGGAACACAGATGCTCGCCAGACACATGAAACGCGTTACACTTGAATCGGTGTGTCTACCAGCGCAAGGGGGTAGAGGAGAGGAGCAAAGACCGGGTTTCCAGAGACGTTCTAACCAAGATAAATTCGTGCGATTAAGGGCAAAAAGAGGAGAGCAGAGAGAGAGAGAGAGAGAGAGAGAAGCATGGAGGGCGAGGCACGGACGTAAAGTTGTAGAGAAAATCGGGAATAGCTGGAAGGGGAATCGATAAGGAGCGCGAGAAGCATCGATAGCCAGGGAGGCGGCGCCGAGGCAGATAGATAAAGAGAAGGCGAAAAAGTCGCTTGGTCCGAAAAGGCAACGAATAATAAATTTCCCTTTGGACCGTAAAACAAAGCCACCTCGTGATCCGCCTGAACCGTCGGGGGATAAAACAGTGGGATTGCAAGGGTGGAGAAGTCCATGGGGTGGAGGAAAGGCCGCGGATAGTGGAACGCATCGATAATGAGTCGACAGTAAAAACAACCGTCGAAGAGAAAAATCGGATCGAGAAACGGCGAGAGATGCCAAGAAGAAGAAGAAGAAGAAGAAGAAGAAGAAGAAGAAGAAGAAGAAGAAGAAGAAGAAGAAGAAGAAGGAGGGAAGAACAAAGCGTCAAGAGGATAAAGAAGAGGCTAGAGCGGAAGGGAAGGGAGCCAAGGAGCATCGATGATGAACTCTAACCACGAAAGAAAGGGAAAAGACGAACGAAGGTGGAGCGCTTGGGGCAGCGCGGAGCAAAAAGAACGTCGCAAGAAGAGGACGCGGCATCGGGGGAGTAAATAAAATATTCAGGAAGCTCCGGGGTGTTTGTTCGTTGATGCGAGGGTGTCTGGCTGAAGCCGGTAGACGGGCGGAGGAGCAGCTAGGAAGAAGCTGAAACGACGGTCAGGCCACCCGCTCGATTCGAACGGGAGAAAGAGAGAGAGAGAGAGAGAGAGAGAACCGGAGTCCAGACGAAGGAGGATCCATGGTGGCCACACATATACGAAGTCGAGGCGGTTTTATCCCGTGGGATTCGCCGTGGACGCTATAGCAGGTTACGTGGCTGGTCGGGCGTTGGTGTAAGCGGCGCGCCACCCCAGTTGGGTTCCACAAGCCAAAATCCGCACCTGCTCGACGAAACACCCTTGTAAGTCGACCATAGTCTCGTACCGATTTCTCCGGCACCGAGAATCCTACCGACACCCTGGAATCAACCATATCAGCTTCCTCCCGTCTCGCACCTTCGCCCCGACTTCAGTTGTGCCGGCGTGTATCGGTCAGCATTGTTCCAAAAGTGGTCTCTAAGTGCAAAGAAAATAATGGTGTTGGACCGGTCCTCTCGGAGGAAGTTGAACGCCGACCGTAGACGGTGCACAGCTTTCTCTATCGATCGTTTTGCATGCAAAGCGGATTTTCTAGAAGGCACAATCGGACAATTGGCCTCGGTATTGCGGTAATTTTGGAGGAGCTTGAGAGAATTCTTCGTTTCGCAATCGCAGTAGAATTTAAGGACACGGCAGAGGGAAGCAGCAGTAAGCAGACTGCGGGCTATTGTGCGTTTGTAGAAAATTTTGAAGCGATATTTGGTACGTGGATTTCCTATCGAGTTTCTGCTTTTTCCAATTACATGTTCAAAAGTATGAATTTACACATATGTTGTAACACGATGCGAAACAAAGTAAACTTTGCGCGTATGGTAGACACTTCCTCGAGGTTCTCGCCCGTTGATTATAATTAAAATATGGCCGTGAAAAGGGGCGAGACGGCTTAAGGAGATTATTATTGCCCGATGTAAATTAACGCTAACGCCGCAGCTAGCTGCAAATAAATATGATGAATCAGCCTGCTGTTTATCATGGTAATTTATTGCTCGTGCTCTCCAGCGTCTGTAACTAATGGCGCGCAGTGTTCGCTGAAGCATCGGTAATTATATCTGAACGCGATTCAGTGTCACACACTCGAACACATCCGAGCTGGTCGCAGTAGGGTCTTAGGAGCATTCAGTCACGACCAATATCTCGGGATTCGTAATTGTTTCTACAACATGCCGGATGCGAATTGAAAACTTTAATCTCTTGCGCTGGTAACTGGTTCGCGGACCGTAACGAGCGACCAAACCCTATACAATAATTCGTCTTCTTTCATCGGTACATCACATTGGATAGAAATTACCAAGAAGTAATAAATTTATTACCCCTTTTGCCTGGGTTATATTTCAATATACTTAAGGCTGAGAAAATATTGCAATTTTGGGCCAAATGATCCAAGAAACAAGAGGTTAAGAAACCTCCGCCCGCTTAACGAATAAAATTTCGTGCCAAGAAAAAAAAAAAAAAAAAAAAGAAGAAAAGAAAACAACTGAGAGAGGAAGAAAGAAAATTTTCGTATCGATACGCGAACTCGATCGAGTCTCTGATTTTCAAATCTGTCGATGCAACACCATCGCCCGAGGTCCCATCTGCCAAATCGAAGTTTCGCATTGATTTCTCGAGGTCAGTCGAGCATCAACCAAACTTGGTCTTTCCGTTCGTCTAGCAGCCGCCCCCTCCCGACTCATTGCCTTTGGTGTACCAAGTAAACTTAGTTAACTAACATTCCGAATTGAATCCAACAGAATGCAATAAGAGAATCGGCCGAGAGTTGCCGCTGTAGGAATTATCGCGTTCGATTATCGCGATTGCTTCGTCGTTGCCGCTGTTGCCGGTGAATCCGAGAATCACGGATCGGGAAACGAAATCGCGGAACCACGGGCTCCCGGATTCGGATATCGATCCGCTGCGAAGATAGACTCGTTGCGATGTAACTCTCGTTAATTACGTCAAAGCGTTCAGCAACTTCGTACCGCGGAGATTCCGTTGCCGTTTCCTTCTCTTTGCCTCTCGCAACGCGTCGGATTTTCTCGCGAAATATATCTCTTCGTTATTATAATCTCGCGTAATTTACGCAGGCTATGCTGGATCACTCCCACGAAGGTTGCACCTTTCCATCTTTCTCTCGGCGATCTCGAGTTTCACACCGACTTGTCGGGTTAACCGACCGACACCTTGCTACCCGTTCTCTAATCCTTCATCTCCCTTCGACTTCGGTCTGCTCTAGGTAAACATTCTCCGGCAAATCCGTGGAAGCTGAACGGTACACGGCCGGAGAACCGGAGGGTCTTGGCGGAAGAAGCCAGAGGCAGGCATTCGGGCTTGATGGCTTTAGGTCTGTCTAGGAAAATTCCGTGGCGGCGCGAGGGGGCGAGGGGGTCAGCGAAACTTGCCAACACTCGTATCTCCGGCGAGCGAGTGCGGTGACGGACGATGAATGCTATCGGAAGTCGGTTGCTCGCTCGTTTTCGAAACGATCGATCTTCCAAAGGGTACGACGTTCCTCCGTTGGAATTTTCTGGCAGCCACGAAACGCTTCGTAATTCCTCCCGGATCTGTTGCGTTGGGGCTGCGCCGAGACCGTCGGAGCACGAAATTTTACGAGAGCGACGGTTCTACGCGTTTTTCTTTTTTCTTTTTTTCTTTTCTTCTGAAATGAAAATTCTTGCATTTCGATCTTTTTATTATTTTGTTTAATTGTACTGTATTTCGTTATGATAGTACAGCCTGGAACTTTTGGGGAGACTTTTGTAAATAGGAAATAGAAAAATTGACTTTTCAATTGTTTCAAACGTGGCTTTAAGTACTTACATGTTCATGCACGTGTTGGATACAGAGATCGAATCGGTAGTACAAATACAAATTGGTAAAATATCGGTATTTTTAGGTAATTATTCTAGTTGCAATTAGGAAACTAAATGATGGCGGTAAGTATAGGGGTGGTCGCTGAAAGACTGAATGATGTGAAACAAAAATAATTTTTACAAACACAAATTTTTTATTATTTTATTTGGAAATATAATTAACGGATTTTTGTAGTATTTTGTGTGTAAGAAATATTCCTTGAATGACCACCATTTTCCTCTTCACAAATACGGGCTCTTTCAAACCCTTCAGTTCTTCAGTGGTCATCGTGTATTACAAAATGAAGAAACGCGAATTAGAAAACATCGTGTTTCAGTCGAAGCGGAATGGAATTATGGAGAATGTGAACGTAGGATTAACGTCAGGCTGTCGATAATGAACAATCCAGCTAATTAGTTCTTGCACAGTGTTTTCCAGGAAACGTTCTGTGTCGCGTGTTCCTGGAATATCTATTACAAATAAAAACCACATACATAACAAGTTACGAAGTTCATAGCACTGATACATTCTTGGAAAGTTTCAGTATTCGGCAACGTTTCGTAGCGGACGATTAGTCTTGGGCAAGTCTATAACAAAAATTTTCTTCACGAGTTATTCTGCAAAATTAATAAGTTTCGTTCTACCTATCCTATAGTTTACAATTTTGATCCTGTTGTTCCACAATTATAATTTTATTCGAGGCATGTACAGTATTAATTTTGTTTAAATTACACACTTCAGAATTTTGCATTACATACGTATGCACATGTCTACCACGTTATTGCTTTTCGTACTAACTGTATAGTCACTTGCGGAATAATTAGTGAATGATATATTACTAATTCGAGTAAATTCAGAGCAAAACATTTTCCCTCAAATGTTCATTCTTCACTCGTGTTCAATATTCTCACTATATGTTCAATATCAGATAATAGAATAAAAATCGCTTTCAGTATTGATGCCAAATAGCGTTGAAAAATACCGATATTAAACGTATAATATCGGTATTAATAGGATTGATCAAAAAGCGGTTGTGTTACATTATTACCAACTCGAGTATCGGTAAAATATCGAAAACCTCATAATACGAGTATATTAGCATTCGATCTCTGCTTGGAAGTATCTCAAATTGGTACTTGTTCCCGTCTCGTAAGAATTGGATCGCTTCCATCTTGCATCAGCGATTCTTGCAAACAGGATTTGAATTTGCTGCAAGACGAGGAGCAGGACTGTCCGCGGGTTCAATCAAAGATCGGTATCGCGCTCTCTCGAGAAAGAGTCAATTAGCAAAACGAAATTTCCAAAGACAAGTGGAGCCATACCGTTAAAAATAAATATCTCTAGTGCAGGACTAATCGTCTCTCTCAGAGTGTTCTCTGTAGCGTCAATATTTCAAGCTCCGCTATCATGCAAAAGCTCGTTGAAAAGTCGGCGTTACATTTTTGAAACGTCTCCGACGAACAGTCGCCGAGATTTCGCCGGGGATCAATGCTGCTGATTTTTATTATGTCCGCGTACGCACGTACATTGCACTCTGCCGCCTTAAATATTTGAACAGAGTGCTGATGGCAAAGGCATGACTGGCCACGCCAGAAACCAGAACGTCCAGGATTCTAGATCAAGCCATGATTCCTGGCCCGACCACACGATCTCGTCCGTGGTCACGCGTGGGATCTACGCTAATGGATTGCCAGCCGATACGTCCCTCGTGATACGGGCGAAGATAAGCGACAAGTATCGCGAAAATCCGAGTGCCTTCGACGGTTCGGCCGACCACGAAATTGCCGCCCCCTTGATCGCCATGATTTTCATCGAATTAACTCGACGTCGATCCGCTTTTCACTTAACTGGCTTTTCGCTCGCCGAATATCCCTTTTTTTCGTATCTTGCGCGGGATTTTTTTTATAAATCGTTGAAATTTGAAATTTCTGCCGATTGATCTTCTCCCATATCAAAGATCTGGAGGATCGAGCCGTGATTACGTTACCTCGATGATACTTGATGTTTATTTAGCAGCTAGTATTTAAGTTTTGACATTCGAAATTAAAACCGGACGAATATAAATGTCTTTTAAATATGAAACTCTTGAACATGTCTGAGTAAATTCATTTTGAAATACACGTGGAAGTATCTCACAGTGGCTTGCAAGTGTACTTGAACAGTTGCTGCAAAAGAACTGTCGTGTTATAGAAAATAATTTTAAGATTTTGTTAATGTCGTACTGAAATTACATTGATAAAATTCGAAAGCAGTCTGAAATTTTGGTGATAAATGTTTTACATTCTGATTTGCCAAAGGTAAACACGTTAACAAGATAGTGATCTTGACAAATTACCATTAGTGAGAACATTGTTAACGAGAGTGTCCCCTGAATTGCAACAGCGTGAATAGCAATATTAAACATACAATAGGTGCTAAAAATTGTCCCACTAAATATTAGAGAATTATCGATTTAACGCATCATGACTCTTGTAATCTCTATGAAATACGTACTTATAATATTAAATGTCTTGTAATTTTTAGGTGTGTTTCAAATTTGTAAACATAATCTTAATCTAATTGAATCTTACATGTTGATGAAATATCAAAGTGTATCGTAATATTACGAATAATACGTTCGTGAAAATAGGGGGAGCACACTTATCGAGGAAATTCTAGAAAAGAGGCTCTCAGCTGGAGATCGTTTTATAAAAGCAGTTTAAGCTGTAGAACTGAAATAATCTCTATAAACAGCACATTGTAATCCTCCGTTTAATTAGTTCGTTAATTATATAGTAGCAATCAACCACTTAATCTGTTTTTGGCTGAGCACGATTTCATTGGCCCGAACGGTCGGTCACGGTAATAGACGATTAATAATGAAATAATTTAATTAACCGCCCGACAGCTGGTCTCGTTTGCATTGGTCCTGAAATCCAGTGGTAAAACAATTATTTCGTTTAACGAACATCGGCTTGCGATCGGTATTTTCCAAAGATTGCAGGACGACAGCCCGTGTACATATGTCTGTGTGTGTGTGTAGGAGAGTATATGAATTATTTTCTCGTTCCAACGCTGGTGTAATAACAATTTTTTCTTCCTCTCTCGATATGATCGATATTACTGTGGATATTAATTAATTTAAAAGCTCAAAATCAGTGTTCACATGTCTCTTAACCATTCGACTGTTTGAAACATTTTTCAAAATTATTATCAATATTTTGGCAAACGTACAAGTTTTGGCCTTGTTACATAAATACACCACAGTCTTCTGTTAAGATTCATTTATTTCGTGAGTCAATTTCTTCAAATTTCCTTTTAATAAAGACGTGACAACCAAAAAGAAAG
>NW_025110412.1:98386-181967 GCF_011392965.1 Frieseomelitta varia | reverse complement strand
CCCTTTCTTTCTCCTTTTCGTTCGCCGCCTCCTTCCGCGCCCCCCCCCCCGCCCCCACCATTTTCAGTCCCTCCAACTCACGGTTTCGTCTCGCTCTTCTTTTTCTCTTCCCTCCGTCGTTCTCTCGTTCCTTCCGCCTTGGCTTTCTGTCGCCCTTTGTGGCGAAGGGGATAAGGAAACGCTGACGCTCGTGCAGGAAGCGCAGCGAGGGCACGTTGCGCCGCTCGATCGCGAAGATTCGGACTCCTCGTAAATGTGGAGGGTGTTTTGAGAAATTTGCAACGTGGCGTTAAATTCGAAAGCGAAAGGTTGGAGATTGGCGGGGGCTTCTTTGAATGGATGATTTTCCTACCGAGCATTCGGAACTTCTCTTTCGTTAAACGTAAATTGAAATTATTTCCTAATGCCGCGGTGTTCGAAGGGGTTGCAGCGAGATTTTTCTTTTTTTTTTTTTTGTTTTGCCTTATGGAGACATTTATTTCACAAATAACGAAGATTTCTTTCGTCTAGCGATCAATAACTATTCGTGCAACATGTTAAGAGAGAAGTTCTACACAGAACATGTTGTTTGAGTGTCCGATCTATACTGAAATACACGGATAATCTGAGATGTTTAAAATATAATTAGTTTCGCTTGTCAACCATTTGCGCTGGCAACTGACTGCGGACCATAACGAGCGGCCGTACCGTATAATATCGCTTTCTTTTTGAACTCGCCGGTATGACGAGTTTTTCTATCACTGGATATGTGATAAATTTATTATTTGCTTTGTTAATCTATTATATATACTGCTTAATCAATAACTTGACTTTTAGTTTTAACCGCTCAGAGTCGTTTAATCGCTAAAAGTGTCTTTACTTTCAAAGCAGCTTATGTCGCAGAAGATGTGGCATAAATATGCGAGAGATGCTATCTGCTATCTGCTAATCTCTTCCTTCCCTAGCATAATCGAGTTATCCTTTCTTTTCTCTCCCCCCAAAGTCGTCGTCGTCGTCGTATCCTTTCAGCATTTGCCGACTTCGTCGTTTAAATATTCAAAGGGAAGAAACAGTGACACCTGTGCAAAAACTTTGCGTCCGTATCTCTCCGCGTATAAATAAAGCATCTCACGGATTAAATACAGACACGTATGTACGTATATATGCATACGTACGTACGGTATGTCCATATCGTCCACCGAGCGAGAATTAACTTACCGCGCAAACGAAATTATATGCGCCAGACGCGGCTCACGTCGCGTTCAACCAACGAAACTGGAAAAATTCCTTCCCTCCGCCCGTGGATCTTTTAAATCGTAGATAAATTTCAATCGCGCGATTTGACGTTGGATTCCGAAACCAAAGTCGGTTTAATTAGAAATAGAAGAACAGATTAACTAGCAATCTGCCGGAAGATAGGGGAGAGCTTAAGAGGAATTATTAGTTTCAGTTAACTGGCTTTACCTCGGGGATTCTTTCTGACGAAAGGATATCTCCTCTGAACATTTTCATTCTTCGCATTTCAAGGTGTACTAAAATCACAGACATCCGTTAAATTAATTTTACGACACGGACAATTCAATTTCTTCAGCGTCAAAGTGTCAGTTCATTCTGAAATAAATTACTCGCGTTTGTATGCCAAATCGAAGCCCTATAATCAAGAATGCAGTGCCATGCAGTGTAAAAACCTTCACACGCGAATGCTACTTCAACGGCCTCTCAGTCGTTCGGATATAACCGAATTTACTGCCGAGCGATAAAATCATCCCACGGATATTTTCCACAAATTTTAAGAATCGAACCGAACACTTACACACAGACGGGGCACACCGTCGAGAAGATTTCCCCGGTATGAATGAAACGAATCCAGGGAATCAAGTTTTACATGTGTGCACCGCTGTAATCCGAGCGAGATACGAGTCGTGCTATTGAGTCGAGTATCATTGTGGAGAGGAGAAAGGAAAGATTTTATTCCCGGGGGAAAGATAATTTCCAGGGGGAGAATGAATTAAAGGGTTACATACCTTTGATAAAGTCGAGGAAATTGATTTATTCCGTTATCGCGATACCCTTTCGGATACTCTTGCGGAATATCCTGAAAAATAATCAACGCGGAGTATTTGCCAGCATCCAGTGGCTTTTCTCGGAATGAAGTTTTCAAAATCTGTAGGTATCAGAAATATCTGAGTGAATTCAGATAAAAGTTCATTCTTCCTTAATTTACGAGAAACTTCAGTTCCATAATATATCGCGTCGACGTTCGCTGATTGGTCATTTTCTCACCTACTTTCATTTTTATTCGAACGCGATTGATCGATCGCTAATTTGGTAAATGGGTCGGTTATTCCAGGACGAAACTACCCCATCTTTAGACTTATAAATCTCTCACTTTAACCACTTGCGCTGGCAACTGATTGCGGACCGTAACGAGTGACCGAAACGGTATACGATAATTCGTCGCTTTCTTTTCCTTTTGAACACGTCGGTATGACATCACTGGATATAAATGATTGAGAAGTAGTAAATTTATTATCTATTCTGCCTGGGTTATGTTTAAATATATTTAAAACTGAGAAAATATTGCAATTTTGGGACAAAGAATTCTCGACGTGCGTGGCACGTCATTTCAGCGCAGGTTGTTAAAAATGGTCAAATGTTCCTAATTCCCAAGAGAGATTCTTGGTCTTAATTTTCTGAGAATAATCTAACCCTTAAACACTATAGACATCGACACAGAAGGTCTTTAGACTGCTCTTATTTACTGCGTATTTTTATGTAAAATTTCGTATTTCTGAAAACACGAGACACCAATGATAAATATCATACAACAAGTATTCTATTTCCCGAATTTTCTCATAAATTGTCTACACTTTAATGTATATCTGTACTTATATTTAAATTACGTGTACATGTATATTTGCGAAAGTATTTTTGCTTCTAGTCGATTTATTATACAAATATATAGAAGTGTCAAATAAAGATAAAATTCAATTATTCTTGCTTAATATGGACAACCTAGAAACCAATCAGCGTAAGTCATTTCTCATTAAAAATGAAAACATGTTCTTATTAAAAGTAAGCATATTTTTCTCGCCAGAAACCTCCAATCAGCACAAGCTAATTGTAAAATTATGATTACAGTATGATAATGAATCGATTGCGTCGACTGACGACAAATGAATTTTAATAAACAGGTATACAAAAATATTTACGTGATGCAAGTGGTTTTCAACTTTTTAAATCGTCAACGTTAAAACAATTGGCTCACTCAAAGAGGATCCTCATTCAATATTAAACTTTTTAGACTTTTGATAAAAGCAAACGCAAAAGATTAATGAGAAGTGCCTCACGCTGTTTTAATTTCTCAGCTCTTCGTACAATTGGCAATAAAGAAATTCCAAGCGGGAACGAACAACAGTAAATGAACTGCAAAACGAAACATAAAAGAGAAGAAAATAAAATGAAACAGAAACGAGGACAAATGGTCAACAGTAATTAAGAATCAATTTACGGAAAGTGTGCCATGGTAAAAATAATAGATAGATGAAACGAATTTATTGTTACATATCAATCTTACATTGTTTCCGAAATCTCTGGTACGATGATGTAAGTATGAGATGTGTCTTTGCAAGCTTCAGTAAACGAGCCTGCCTTCTTGCTCTCCTCCTCTTGATAAGTGCCATCTGTGACTCCATCAACTGTTTTGCCATTTTTCACAGAATTATTGCCAGCGTGGCGAGGAGACTCCACTCTGTCAGAATTTATGGTTCCTGTGACGGTAGACCCTTGTGGTAAATTTATCACGATATTAGGCTGCGTGAGAGAAAATAACAACAGCATAAAGAAAAAAAAAAAAAAGGATGTGAACAAGTTGTTTGGCAAGTTCAGTGTGATGTGCGATTTATATCGTGGAACAGTATGCTAATTGATAGTAGGCAATGAATTTTAGATTATATTCGTACAAAATAGTCCTTGAAACTTTATGTAATTTAATGTAATCTAACATATTTTACCTTTTTCTTTTTTATATTTTTGACACGAATAATAGAAAAGGAATGCAGATTTTTAATTTTGAACCTGTTACAGAAAATAATTGTGTGCACTGTTCCAAATGTATGATACGTATTGCGTTATTGAGCATTTATAGATATTCAAAAAGTCATTAACAATTTATGATGATGATTTAGACTCTTTGATATTTCTTTAACGTTTCTCGAATATTTTAGCGATCGTTTAAAAATGTCTAAATGTTTATAATGTATTTAACATATAGAACGAGTGTCATTGAAAAAGTTGCCTAATATGAGAGCCATTTTTTAAGAACAACTCTTAAGCTATTTTTTTACACATTTTAAAACTATGATATGTTTTTGTTTTGTTAAACATAAATGAGGTCACAAGTCCTGTCGTGTAATTTAGGAATTTGAATCGCTTAATTTTGAAATTCAACTTCATCAACTGAGAATATAAAATAGAAGATAGAATTAAATAGCATAAATTTTTGTAATCCCATTTTCTAATTACTATAGTCATCATGTAAAAATCCGACAATAGTTGATTAGCTTAATTTTTAAATTTAAAATCCAATGCAATTTATTCATCAATTTCAACAACAAAGAATGTAAAATGCAAAATAGAATTAAGCGCCTTAAATGCTCACGATCCATCACAAATTGCCATAGTTCACATACGAGAGATGACTAAAACTTTGGAATTTAAATTTTAGAATTAATATTTAAACTCTAATTTTATAATTTGGAACTGTAAGACGTAATTATGCATAATGTCAACGATACAGTTTGATTAAAAATTGAAATCCAATGTTCTAGCTTATGTATCAATACGAGATATGGTGCTTATATGTGCATCAATTACGATCTTTACACGCTACCCTTGCACTTTACATTTTGCATTCTCCGCGAAACATCCTCATAAAGCTTCCAGCGAGGTGTTGCTTCCAGCATCCAGCTGGTTTCTCATAAATTGTAGAAGGAAATCTCATTTCCCCTCGCGGGAGTGTCTAATGCGTTAAAATCTTCTCGGCGCTTTATTTATTAATTGTACGTCTTCTGTATCGTCCTGGCCGTGTCCGTATTACCGTTGCACCTTTACGAGCATTGAAGTTCCTCAATATGCAAATTAAACGGACGCAAAACCGGGAGTATCTCATTATTCTTTGACGACGGTGCCCCGGCGCATCTGAGGATTGTGTAATTTCATTTTGTACAGTAATTAAGGGAGCCAGAAATTATTCAATTGATTTATTGCTTGTGAATTAAGTGACTGCTGATGCGAATTAATCCTGACACGATATTGTTTTATTTTTCACACGGTTGAATCATTAGTTTGGCAAAGTTCTTTTTTGGAAAAGAGAAGGGAAAATTGCTTTGAATGTTGTGCAAAAACGATCTTTATTCTTATAATTATGTTTAATATTTAATGAATAGAAAATATAATTCGTACTGTTTCAAAATGGCTGCGTGAATCTTTGCTTCGAATTAAGTTAATAAGATACATTTTTATTGTGTTAAAAATATCGTGAGATCGTTTGTTGCAGCTCTAAAGCCTATAAACAATGAAACGTACAAAGAAGTTTTCTTCGTTTGTCATTTAATGATCAGGAAGAAACCTTCTTCATTTATACATTTATATGTAACAACATTAATAATGATTTTTAATAATTCAACTGATACGATTTATTATACATGTATTCATTCAAAACGTTGGATCATAATATTTCTGTAAATTCATTTATCTATTCAATTTCATACTATTTATTCCAATTTTAAGTTCATATAGAAACTGTTCAATATGGAACAAATTTCATTGACATAACATTAACGTTAAATTAATTTGAATTAATCACGTTTTCTGTTTAATATTAATTTCAATTAGTTTAATATTATTAATTCAGTTCAATTCATTCAAATTTTGTCGCTCTTAAATGTCAGTCGTTGGTGCATTAAGGTCAACAATCTATATATATAGTACGTTACCTGTAAATTTAAAACATTCTCCAATCCTATGGTTGCTGGTCTCGATCTCATTGTCAGCGATCTGGATAAAGCACTGGAGGCAAATTGCGATTGAATGTCGGTGGCATCCTGGTAACTCAAACATCTCGGTCGCCTCGGCACTTCTGCTGGTAGCACTCTTCGTCTTTGTTTCGGCAACTTGCTTCGAGCCTGTAACGATTAATTTCTTTACAGTTAAAAAATGTATTATTCGCAGAAATACTAAAAAAACTACTTTTTCTTCTGGCAACTCATCCTCATTGATAGGATTCGCCAAGAAGTAACGAGTATTGAATTTCTGAAGTAAATTTAAACTGAAGGTCTGTAACTTCGAATATTAAATATAAGTATTGACAGCGTTTATGAGCTTTTTTTTCCTTTTATTGGTACGAAGTTCAACGCATAGATCATTTTTGAATTTACTTTGCTTCTGGTTACGACCAACAAGAAGTTGCATTTTCGTGCAATCCTGCTTCATTATTTACGAAGACGCTGAACGTCAAAGAAGGTTTGTTAAGTGCATGGTGACGATGCAGGAAGCAAACTTGGTTCAAGAACTTTCATAAGATATTTGTCTTATCGATGATAAACACTTTGGAATACCCGTGGCGATGTTAAAGCCTGTATTTCGCAATGAGGAACATTGCCGAATGTTGCAAATTTCAAGATCTAACTTGTGAAGAGAACTGTCTGTGGTTAATCCACTGAAGATCAAGCAACAACAATTTTCATAAAATGGAAGAAACAGCAACGAAAAGGAAATATCGAATTTTTTTTGGATTCTCCTTGCGATAAAAAAGATACTTGATGATACAAATTGATTAGAAAGAATTCGCAGATGAAATTACTGAGATGAGATGTTGTCCATTAATTTATAGACTCATCCTTTTGAGTCTACATGGTATCCTGAATAGTTTCTAAATGTTTGACTTTAATATTCAATATAATTTTACGATTGTATTGTTTATATATTTGTTTTAAATTTAGAATAGCTAGCAACAAGCACGATGCTTGTACTAACTAAACAAATCATTTCTGAAGGGAATAATTGCACAAGTACAGTATTTAAATTAATACGGTGAAAGGCAAAATTCATTGGCTCTCACTGGACGGAGTAACTTCGATTACGTGGAAATTTAAATCTAGAATTCTGCGCGCAAAAGTCCAGAGTCTTTGCTAAATTTCGAATGTCCCCGTTTGGCCGAAGATCACAGGTCAATTCGATACGAGGTGCCTCGCATCAGAGATAATCACAAAGGCAATAAAGCCCAATTAAATTTCGAATTACGTCGGCGAAACTTAATTTCCGTGTCGTCGATAATGCTTCCTCCTTCACGCGTTCATTACTCGTCGACCGGGTATCCTCGAGAACCCGCGTCGAAATAAAAAGTCGTGCAATCTCGAAACGTTTAATTTCGAAACAACCGTTTCCCTCCCGCCGCGAGAACTTTCGAAATGCTGGCCATCGCGGCCGAAAAACTTTCGAGCTTCCTTAAACTCACCGAGCCGCCGAATCCCGCCGTAATCCTCGCCGAGGTAAAACGTTTAATACCGAAGTTCGTGGATCCGGCAAAGGGTCCGGGTGTGTAAAGCTCGCTAACGACCTAGGACAGTGGCGAACGATCCAAGTCGAAACAATAACTATCTTTATTCACGACCAAGGAAATGAATTTTGTTCGCGGTGTCTTAACAACTGGGCCAACTTGCGTAGAAAGTTACCGACGAATACGAAATTGAGGAAAGCTAGTTCGACGATTTTCATTCTCTCAGGGAGAGAAATGAAATGTTTTGTTTTTATTAAAAAAGTGTGTTTTAGTCTATTGGATGTATCTTAGTTTTATATATTTCTTACGTCTTATATATATATTTTTGATATTTCAATGTTTCTTTCAGAGTGGTTTGTGAACTGATAAGTTTTTGCAAAACAGAGATCATAAAATTACGAAATACGCAATGCGTTTAATTAATTTTTTTGTCACTTTGAGAGTTGATAGGATTTCTTCATATTTTTTTGTTATTGTTTGTTCAATGATTTTGTGAATCTTTTGCTATAAAATGATTTTAATTTTATTTCTGTCTATGGCAATGTTTGAACACTAAGGTACGAAACTGTACACTGTATATAATTAGGTATATACGTAAATATACGTATATATGTTTATAAGATCAAATAAATATGTCAATTAATGTGACAATGAATAATTGTTTCAAATTAATTATACATTCGAGATAAAAAATATTTGAAACAGTAATTGCAATATTCTTATTGAAATGAGATACTATTTGAAACTTTTTTTTCATTTAACAACAACATGTGCAAATATATTGCAATTATTTATTTCAAACACATAGATAGGAATTATAATAAAATAAATACGTCACACTTCGAAAATTGCATTGATCGTTTCAAATATTATTTTCGATACTACTTCTAGAAGAAATATAACTAGAGAAACTAGGGAGAGGAAACAAAATGTTAATTAAATATCATTTCCAAGGAATGGTTAACGCGACATGAAGATAACCTCGCAGACAGAGTATTAAAAATGATTTCGCGAAAATAATAAATGATTGACGAGAGGAAATAATCACTTCAAGTTCATCACGAGAGACACGTACGTAATTTAAATAAATTTCAAACAAACACCAACGCTGGCGTGAGAAAAATAATCTCTGCGAGTTGCATTTTTGTATTTTATTCGAAATGTTACCCGACAGAAGAGAGACGATAAAGCAGGTAGCTCGCCGCCGACCACCATTGTCGATTAATTGGACGCGGTGTATTTCGAATAACGTTTTGTAATCCGGTTCGGCGGCCGCATGAAAAATTCACACCGCGAAACTTCTCTGCCCGGTGGGAAAGTTTTCAAATTGGCTGGGCGAAGAGTGCAAAAGTTTACATGCTGTGCCCGGCTGAATGGACTTGGGCTTCCGTGTTCTTCGCGAACGCGTTATTCATCGTTCGCTGCTACCGCCGATACGCGGCAAGTTAATCCGAGTGAAAAAAAAAAAAAAAAAAAGAAGAAAAAGAAAAAGAACGAAAGGAAAATCTTCGCGCGTTCCCTAGCGTCAACTTTCTCGTTGGGAAAAACGGCGTCCGACACGGCGGTTTATTAAATATTACCGGCTCGCGTAAAAAAGTCCGGCCGCGAGGCAGGCGAATTTCCGTGTGACTGATGGGCGGATTTTTATCAAACGATAGGAGGTTATTTTAATTCGTAGGTTTCAGCTTTTGGTAATAATTTGGTATCATATTGGAAACTCTTCGATTTCTCGGAATTTTCAGGGACGTGGGTTTAACAGGAACTTAAATTATAAATTAACTTGAATTTCTGCTCGACTCATTGAGAATCGATTGGTATTAATATTCTTCTTATCATTCTATTAATATTTATCGATAGGAACTGTTATAATTTGATTATATTCTTAATATTCTAAACAGCCTCGCAGTAACTTCAGTCATGAGAAATGTTTGACATGTACAGTTTCTTTATGTCTCACAAAATTTAGAAATGTAGATCTCTGTTTTGGAACAGATGTTTCGAGTTCACATTATTATTGCGTCCTTCATATTTGTAGTCATATTTGTCATATGAAGGACAAGGGAAAAATATCTTCTAAATTAATAATTTTTCGACGTGCACGGTTTTGGCAAAGATTAAAAAAAAAAAAAATACAATTCCATTTAAAAAAATCAAAATCTTTACAGCCAGCAGAAAAATCAATGACATCGAAATATGCGCCATGCATCTCGATATTTCTCATTATGGATAATGATAGTGACTTAAATTAATAATTAAGTGAATAGTAATAATTAAGTGATACTCACTTATATCAAGATGATAACATTAGTACTATAATATATATTATATGATAATATTAGTATGAACTTAAATAGTATTTACTTCACAGAACAAGAAATTAGTTACATTGTCAGTTTGTAAAGTTTTACAATATATTATCTGCTCTGATGAATCCCTTCGAACGTTCAAAATAAGACGTCTAATGTCTCCTTTTCAGCAATAGTGTACATACATCGTTTTAAAAAAAGACAATGCCTGCAGGATGTTGGCCATTCGAATATTTTTCATCCTCACGATTTGAAAAGATATTTGCAGATGCTGCATATATATATACGTATCTCCAGAGGAGAAAGAAGGAACGTACGTTTTCGAGGCTGAGGTACGAACCTGCGTGTGAGAATAAAACATGGAGAAGTTGCTGACGATAACGGGAACCGGAAGGGCGATAGCTAAAACGCCCGCAATGGCGCACAGTCCCCCGATGAACATTCCGGGGAAGGTTTTTGGTGTCATATCGCCGTAACCAACTGTCGTCATAGTCACCAAAGCCCACCAGAGACCATGCGGTATGCTGTCGAAGTCGTTATGCGGGTTCTCCTACAAACCAAACGGAATATATGAACGGCCATTTTAAGATTTATGGCTCCGGGCCGATGAAATTCAAATGTCGAGAGTAAAAACGGATCGTTTCGAGAGTGTAGAGAATATTTGTAGTAAAATATCGTGTCTTATAAATTAATCTTCCTGTTCCTTCTTTTTTTTTCTTTTTTTTTCTTTTTTTTTTTGAGTATGCGTATTACGAAATAAATGGAAATAAATATATAATTGGACGTTGTTCGAGCACACAGGGTATATTGTGCAATCGCTTTGTTAGCTTCGTTTTATAGAAAAATCGAGTTTGGAAATTTATCATTACTGGAAGTATTGAATTTGGCTAACAAGAGATATTCTACGCTTGAATTTTTTCGACTAATTATTTCTCGATAATTTGCGTTTGGAAATGATTTTTAAAGTAATAACTTTTGGATATTCTACGTTCAAAAAATCATTTTTAAAGTAATTACTTTTAGAGATTCTACGATCGGAAATAATTTTGCTTTAGTAATTGCTTTAAAAATTGTTTAAAAATTGTTAAATACTCGACGTGTAGAAGTAACTTTTCAAGCAGATATTTTTAGATAGTCTGCGTTTAGCATATGAAAAATATGCCTGTTGTTCACGTTTTGAACTCTATCTTATCAAAAATATGTTACCTTACAATTTCGACTTTCTAGAAAATGAAGGAGCGTTGTCCCTTTTTTGTATACAGTTCTTAGATATTTCGTTTTAACATCGAGTGTTTTACGATATTTTTAATGTTTTCGCCGTTTCCGTAAACAAAGTATTGCAAAGGCAAAGGAAACAACTGTGTTAAACATGACAACAAAGTACACAGATAATTAAATCATTTACGTTATTGTTATTGAGCAAGATAAATGAGAAACAACTCTTGTGTGAAAAAGCCAACGAAACATCGATTTTTCTCTCTATTGCAGTTTGTCAACGGCAGAACAGAGTGCACAGGGAATTAATTTGAAAATTACTTCATCTCGTGACAATGGACGAACATACACAGTTACAAACGTGCCGCGAACTGGAATTTTTAAAATTTTCCATAAATTTTTTGCACGTGTAACATCGTGGCACGAAAGACCTTTGTCTGCATTTCAAACATTACGATACTGTCCTGTACATGTTTAGAAATTCGCTTGCACCATTTTTCCTTTTATCATTTATCAAAATATCAGCACGAGCAATGTTCAATTATATATTATGAATATGAATCATGACAATAATATGAATATACAATACACGTATCAGAAATATTTTCAAAGTGTATGTATTATGATTTTAAAAAATTGAAATTAATGTATATATATCATAAAAAATTTTTTTAAATATCATACACAACACCACAGGTATATAATGCAACATTTAAAATTCATAATCAATTCAATATCATTATTGTTTGTGAATTTTAAAATATTACAGAATATTTAAAACGATTATCTTGATATCTCAATTGTTTAATTACTTTCATTGAAAATTGACTTCTCTTAATAAAAACAGACTTTTCCAAATTACTGTTGTTCCTCTACGATGATAACTAAAATTCTTTCGAATCTGTATGTGACTTTTTAAATTATATTCCTTTTTATAATTTCAATTTTAAATTATACACTTTTCAAATTACTATTTAAATTTCTTGTCTCAAGTACTCCAGTCCATCGCAAATGGCAGCTAGTAACCGAAATGAGATTTCCTCACAAACTCTGCGATTTCGTTACATTTCGAGTGAAAAAAAAAAAAAGGAGAAATGAACGGAAACATAAAGCTGAAAGTCGCATTCGAAAGTTTTCTTCAAGCCTCTTTCAAGTTCGCCCTCCTAAGTCAAATCTTTCAGAAGATTCTTCTTCAGGGGGAAAATAAAAATTTCCTTCGAAAAATACACGGATGGGATTTTTCGCCGAGGGCGTAAACGTCCCAGTTTATGAGGGGTCAACTCCTTCACGAAAGGAGCGTAAATGACCCAGGTCGCCTGTGAAGGATTAACTCCTTCACAAAAGTGCCCAAGGAATTCAAAATGAAGCGAGCTCTCGCCGGCGAAACTTTCGATGATCCCCGAAGCAAAACTTCGCTCGTGGGCTAGTTCGTATTTTAACTACTTCCTAAATTGAAACGTTCCGTCGCCCAACGCACGATACCGTCGTGAAAGAGGGGAGTGCCTAAGCACTTGTCGATTCTCGTTCTCGTGAGGACGAACTTACCTGGAGACGTTCCGCGTAGAAGATTAGACTGGCGAAGACGACGATGCCCAGGACGAGAAAGAAAACCAGCAACGCCAGCTCCTTGGCGGACGCTTTGAACGTATGGATCAGGATTCTAAGGCCCGGGGAGTGTCTCGTCAGCTTGAAGAGCCGCAGAACTCGAGCTATCGACAGGATCTCCAGATACAGGCTGGACTCGGTGAGGAACTCCGTGTAAAAGCTCAATGTCGCGGCTAAGTCTATCGCGTTCACCGGTGACACGGCGAATCTCTTCAAGCTTGGGCTCACCTGTAATCAAATCGATTAATGGATTAGACTAGGAGGAAAGTCTAGAGTTGGTGCCCTGCGATTATTCTGATGTTGTCGCCTCTATTTCTGTGTCTTAGGTCGCGGCGTAATATCGGTAATGAAATGGCTGTAATGAATATTATTGACAGTAATCGATAAATTGCCAAATGCTAAGTGCTAATGGCAAAACTGTAGGAACATAAAAATATAAAAGAAATGTTGTACGACGTTCGTTTGTATACATGTTTTGCTTTTGTTATAAAATTGTAGGCAAATATACTTGCAAGATATTTCTTATTGATTTTTGGATACATAATATGATTATATTACATATTGTGCTATATTATATGATATATTATATATTGTAGGAAGAATTGTGCAGAAATAAGAGATCTTGAACACCAAGTTTCTTCTTCTGTTTCATGATAGGAAGATGTTTTCCATAAATTGTTAAAATCGGCGAAAACTGTATGGTATGCTATCAAAATGGTATTTTCAAGAAATCAAGATAATTGGCGTGGAGATTGAGCTTTGTTCAGTTCTATGTTTTGAAACTTATCAAAATAAATTATGATAGACACTTTGTAATATAATACATTATTATACCTAGTAATTATATATAATAATATAGTAATATGATAATATATATTGTTACCGAATATAGTAATGTATTATATTACAAAGTATCTATTTTAGTGATTCTCAAAACATGGAACTAAATAAAGACAAAATAAGATGGAATTAAATAACATATATACATACTATACAGGATATAACATATATACATACTATGTATACAGGATATGATAATATAATATGATAACAAAATATAATGATGTACGCTGGATATGTATGTAATTTATCTACAATGTAATATTATATATAAATATAATAATAATATATTAACATAATATAATAAAATATATATTGTACGTATATCATATACAGTAACTATAATATTTTGGAATGATTGAAATGTCTAACCCACCGATTCGAAAAATTTGATTAATATTATTTGCATGAATGTTACAACCAACAAAATTCTTATTAAGATCGTGGTCATTTCATCTACAAGAACCTGACAATTTTTTTTCTTTGTTAATATTCTGACGTTTTTACAAAATTCAAATTTTAATGGATAGCAAAGAGGTTCGACTCAACGTGAATGTAATAACGAAAGATGAATGTTCCTCTACTCGAATATATTCTCATCCGAACGTTCTCCTATTAATACGAATTTAATAAGGAAAGATGAGTTTCCCCCTGCTCGAAAATTTCTCTGTCCCAACGATTATATCTCCCTATTAATTGAAGATTGTTAATGAAAATTCAATGATTGCGCGATTGATCACTGTGAAGCGAATACAATCAGGATTTTACAAGTACAAGTGAAATCTTTCGTTGGTATTTTTCACGTATATTGTTCCATTTCTATAAATAATATTTCTATATAATGACATATCTGTAATATATTTGATTTCCCTACTCCTACAAATGAATGAATCAATATAATTTTAGATCAATATAAGATGAATATTACTGACTTTGAATTTTTAAATGAGAACAGAACTGAACCAGCGATTATAAGTTTTGTGTAAAAATTTCTTACTACTGCCAATGATAAAATAAATTTCTTGTTACTGGTACTATTGAGAAAAACAGAAAATAACGCATCGAGTAATGTATAGTATCTAATTCTTTAATTTCTAAAGTGGCTTTACTATATTTCGTACAATATTTTGACTATAATCAAGATTGTAAACGATAATAATCAGAATTCTTTTTGTTGTTCCTTAATTTTATTCAAAAATTCAGGAAATAATATCGGTTTTAAAAGTTGCCATAGACTCTGAATAAAATTGAAAACGGGCTACAGTGTGTCAGATTTTTATATTCTGAGTTAATTTCACGTGTCTTTCGTTGTACGCTTAATATTCTGAGTCGATAAAACAACCTCATTACTATAACACGGAAAGCAACTGAATATTTGTTACTACAGGCAAATAAAAAAATATTTGCAACTTTGAAAAATTGTTCAAATCAGCATTAATATATTTTTATATATTTCTATATATTTTTATATATTTCTATATATTTCTATATATTTTTATATATTTTTTGTATATTTCACTATTAATAGCAATTAGAAATGATGCCCATTCAACTGTGCTCTTTTAAATAATTAACCAATTGTTCAAATCAGCATTGATATATTTTTATATATATATTTTTTGTATATTTCAGTATTAATAGCAATTAGAAATGATCTTCACGAAGCCCATTCAACTGTGCTCTTTTAAATAATTAACCAATATATACTACGAAATAAAAAATGCGTTTTCATTCCCGTTGCGCAATATTACACGATATTTCATAAAAATTAAATATCTCGTTTCGTGTACGCGAAGCGAACGAAATTTCGCGTGGGAGTGAACGTATTAAAAAAAAAAAAAAAGAAATCGATAGACGAAATCGTATTCCGGTGGCCAAACATCACGCGAGACACAAATTACACGAAATGATCGCGAGTCGCGTGCAACGTCACCGCATTGCGTTCTATTATTCGTTTTGATTTTTAAAAGCCCGGGCTCGTCGAGGCTGAAAGCTATTACTCCGTGACTAATCATGGCCCAGATGAAACTGCGATGTGAAGTTTAAAAGCAAACGTGGTATTTCACTTTAGAGCTTAGTGGAAATAAATGTATTTTTAATTCCGTCGGGGGGGGGGGGCTAGATATTATTTTATAACATTGAAGACACGCGCACGTGTCTGTAATTTTCAATTGAATTTCAGGTGGATCTCAATGCGTTACAGAATATAGCAATAAATCGTGTATCAGATGTTCAATAAATCAGGCAGTGTTTTTTACATTTATATTTAATCTTCAGCGGGGAGGATTAACGAATGATTTGTTACTCGGTCGGGAAGCAATAAATTATTTTCGGTCTGGATTTACTTTCATAAATGTAACTTATTTCTGTTGATTCACTTTCATAAATGTAAATCTGACACATTTTGTAGACGAGTAAATGTAGCGTCAGTCAGTTATAAAAGTTTACACACATCTGGGCAAATTTTTAAATATTTAAGGGAGAAACGAATGTTTTAAACATTTCATATGTATTAATTTATTTGTTGACTGAAAGAAAACAACGTTCCTTGTGGTTTCTTATTAATGATCGCTAAGAAAATGTAAATGAAATTACAATGCAAAATGCATACATTGAAGTCAGCAATATATGTTCTTCCCATTATTGCAATTGTAATCAGAATCAATTTCATTTGCTTTGCTGTACATGCAATAATCGATAGATTTTTGTAGGATCGTACTTTTAATTGAATGTAAGAGATATTGTCAATATTCTAAACTTGGTCCAATTTTAACAAAGTAGAATAATCAACGTTCATGAAATGTTCTTTTTACTATTTTAAATATTTCAAATTTGACGGATGTATGAAGAGCTCGTGACTGAATCTACTGACAACAAAGTCAAAGAAAACTCGACTTTCTTAAAAACGAAGTCCTCTTCTTTCTTTCTGACTTATTTTTATGTGTAAAATCAATCCCCTATTTAATTGTACTACCAATTACAGTTACATAACACGATATATTAGTGGAAAAACAAGATTAGATCCAAATGATTTATTTAAAAATTGTCAATATGTATTTAGAAATATACCGATTACGTTATACTGTAATTGTGATATATTATAAATATAATTCATTATATACTATACGTCATAACTATACTATATAATTTACTGCAAATTACCATAACAAACATGTAAAAATACATTAAAATATTATGATGTATTATTAATGTATGTATATATTTATAAATACATACGAACGAAATCAGAAAGTTACGCTCGTGGCACTATTATTATTTCTCTTTTTTTTTTTTTTTTTCAAGTATAATCGTAAATCTGACGCATAAAATATTAACCTGACAGTGATTGAAGTTTGTCATAAATCATCCTTAGGAAATTTCTCCAGACATCCAATTGCAACATTTTCTGCAAATGGTTCTTCAATCGTAATATCATTTGCGTAACTTCGAGCAAAATTCCTTCCCCCGTAAATGTTTTCTTTCGCCGGTGGTAGCTCGTCACTTGCGGTAACCCACATTCAAACCAATTTTATCAAGAAATAGCCGAGGCTGTCTGCCACGCTAATTTATCTCTGTTAGCAATCTAACCCCGAACTAACTGTTTGTCCGAAATGAATTTGTTTATCACATGCCACACGTGGCAAAAACCTGCTTTGTTCTAATGCTGTGTTCTACTGGCGTCTACCACTTTTGCCTTCTGTGACTCACGTCTGATTGAAATGGATGTAATTCCGTCGTAGGGTTGCTTCGTCATTCACTTCTTCTTAGCTTGTAGAAAATGTAACGATAACAAAAGGTTGTACAGTATAATTATCATTGAAATTGCCACGTTTCGTTTGGCTGTTTTTACGTTCTTACGTGGTATTCCTATGTTTCCACTCACGTCCATTTTCTCTTTTTGTTTTCTCTAATATTTCGCATCACTTAATGAAACCTTTACTATATTATCCAATCGGATTTCAAGTCATATATTTGAAAGAAATTATTCGAGAGGAATAAAAATTTGCCTCGAAAAATTCACACGGCTTAGGTGACTGCAAATTGTCAAGGGTCTGTTTCATTTTGCCCTGTGTTCAAACGTGTTCCTATACAATCGCGTCTCATACCGTGCAAATATGTACGCAGCATAGATAATTAATTACTTATAATGGAACGCAGAGCTCCACGTGCAAGATATGATATTTGCATTAATGACGATTTCATATTATTTAATGCATATACTGCTGTAGCAAACTGCGTAATATAATCGAGCTAATTAATGTCTGCAAAACGCTTGACATTTACTTATTATTATAATAAAGTGCACGTAATCAGCTTTTATTCAACATTTCTGCCTTATTGTAAATTACGTTGTAATTGAAATCAACTTGCACATTAAAAATACATACAATCAGTATCAGTCTGAGAGAGTCTACATGCGCATGGAAGATCGTATTTTTGTTTTATTTATGGAATAGATCATTGTCAATATTTTAGAAATTATCTATTTTAATTAGAATACATAAAATGTTTACCATTCTTTTCTTTCAGTTTTAACCCACTGTATTGTAATTGTTTTCTCAGCACTTTGAGTGAAGAAGTATAAACTTTATTAACAAAATTTTTATTATTATTTTACTAAATATATTGATATATTATGTGTTAATAAAATATGTCCTTTTTATAGCAGATATATTTTCAAAGGTTTGTCTTGACAAACGTGACATTTGTTCTGAATTATTTGTATTAAGTTAATTGTTAATATTAACCAATATGTACACTGAATCTTCACGAGAATGAATTTAATAACAATAATTGAATTTTGAAACTGATCTCTCCGAGCAATCTTGTTTGTTTCTACTGACAGAATTTTCCTAATATTTTAATGCAACTTTCCAATAAAACTATTTCATTAACTGTGGAGTTTTATTGTTTGATCAGTTTCATTAACTAACATTTGATAAATATTCGATAAATATTCATTAAAAGAAACTTGCATGAAATAAAAAAGAAACAATCGTACGTGACCGAGAAATCATCGGCAAGACTCTCGACGAAAATTCCAATGATTCCGGTATTAAGGCGTCGAAGAGAGCGATACTTTGTCTCGTGGTCAATACGTAGAAAAAGGGATGTGCATGCTCCGTTTCAAGCAGTAACCTGTCGTTGCCATAAATATCCAAGTGTCACGCAAGAATAGAACAATTTCGTACGTACCAGGCAGCGAAGAGTAATCTCCAAAGTGAACCAGGCGTTGCACGTGTGCTCAAGGTAAAACAACACCGGATGAGAGTCGGCGGGATCCGTGTTCCGGCTGGACCCGATGTGAAGCGGTTCGCTGTTCCGTTGATTATTGTTCCTCGACGGTTTCGTCGTCACGGTGTGACCCTTCAGGCAGAAACAGAGAACCGAGAGACAGATGAAAAGTATCGAGACACCGGCTATGCACTTGGCCGTGGTGGACGAGTACGGCTCGTCGAAGAGCGTCCAAATCCTCGGCCGTAGTCTCTGCCATTTCGTCAATGTCCCCCTGTTGTACTCCTCCTCGCAACCGAAAAGTCGGGCGATCTCCTCGTCGCTCAGCTTCTCGCCCTCGACGTCCAGCTTGTCGAGAATCGCCAGCGTTGCCTGGGTCTCTCTGTGCACGCTGTACGTGCTCCAACAACACGGCTCCACCTGAAACACACGTACACACACTGGGAATTATACGTGCGGATTGATGATTAGAACTTGGCTAATTGATGATCACGTGGGTGGAGAGGACTCGGTGCTGCAGTAATAATTTCAACTTTGAGTCGATTTTTACCATTAATAATACTATAATTTTAGTATTATAATTTAATATACTACTAATTATAGTATTAGTAGTGTTAATATACTACTAATTATAGTATTAGTAGTATTAATATACTACTAATTATAGTATTAGTAGTATTAATAATTATATTAATACACTTATCAATATACTACTAATTATAGTATTAGTAGCATTAATAATTATATTAATACACTTATCAATATACTACTAATTATAGTATTAGTAGCATTAATAATTATATTAATATACTTATTAATAGACTACTAATTATAATATTAGTAGTATAGTTACTACTAATTGTAGTATAAGTATTAGTAGTATAGTATTATAGTATTAGTAATTAGTATTATAGTATAGTATTAATAATCAGTAATTTGATATACTGCTAATTATAGTATTAGTAGTATTGATAATTACATTAATATACTTATTAATATACTACCAATTATAGTATTAGTAGTATAGTTACTACTAATTATAGTATTATAGTATTAGTAATTAATATTATAATATAGTATTAGTAATTAGTATTATAATATAGTATTAGTAATTAGTATTATAATATAGTATTAGTAATTAGTATTTTGATATACTACTAATTATAGTATTAGTAGTATTAATAATTATATTAATATACTTATTAATATACTACTAATTATAGTATTAGCAGTATAGTATTATAGTATCAGTAATTAGTATTATAGTATAGTATTAGTAGTATTAATAATTATAGTATTTTTTCATTAATAATGCTATAATTATAGTATTATTAATAATAATATAATAATATATTAATAATAATAATAATACTATAATTATAGTATTTTTACATTTAATAATTTTGCATATTTCTGGATCGACTAATCCAATTCGTTCAAAAAATAATATTTATAAAATTATTTTTCATCCATATTTTATAGTTAAAGATGTAATTACAATTAGTTTTATTTTATTCATGTTTATACATATTAATTTGCAAAATACTTATTTATTAAGAGATCCAAGTAATTTTAAAATAGCAAATCCAATAATTACTCCATCATATATTAAACCAGAATGATAATTCCTTTTTGCTTATTCGACGATTACTGATAAATGATTGTGCTATAATGACAGTACTTTTAGTCATTAAATTATGGATAATTGTGTAATATGCAATAATTTAATATTAACAGAAATGATATTAAAACTATCAAGAGATGTTAGAATATATAGAAAAAAGTACATTATATATATATATGTATAAAACAAAGTCATAATATAGTATCGAACAAAATTTGAATAAAAACCTTCTATCCTAACAATTAAATGATTTTTATTGATCCTCCAAATCAAAAAATCTATTTAACAATTGATCGGTAATATTTCGAAATTATAACTATTCTATTCTTTTCTTTTCATTAAATTTCTTTTATACTACAAGCATGCTTTTAAAAGTTGAGGTGTATTTTATTGACTCTAAGCCTAAGATATAATAAATTTATTGTTAGATTTAACTAAACTAAAAAACTAATTATCATAAACTTATCGTGCAAACTAAACTAAAAAACTAATTATCATAAACTTATCGTGCAAAGATGCATGTCAAATAATTTCTTGGTTGTAACAATTTTTTCAATTATCGAACGATTATTAATTATAATATGAGGTAGTCTTAATTAACACAGATGAATTCTCTTGGGTCCCGTTAGGAGGAAAAGGGATCAGATGAAGACAGAAAGGTTAATTGATATTGATTATGTTAATAATTAAGAAAAACCCAGTTTCTATTATTTTTTGTGTTTCGCGCTTAATGCACGATTATATTTTCTGTTAGTATTCTCTACGAATGATAAATTATTAATTCGATGTAGATGAAATATCCAAATTCCTGATGAAAACTTTTTTTTGAAAATAATATAATATAATTTCGCTATTGTATAACTCTTATTGTACAAAGTTACTACCATTATACTGCAGATTATTATGCACATTCACGTGTTTTTGAGAATGATACGAATCAATTCTCGAGTAAGATGAATTCTGAACTGAATGAAATCCCTATTGGCTTTGTAGATCGAATTTTCATTAGCCCTTTTTGGGGTTCATTAACCCTTTGAATGTCTAGTCCGTACTAGAGTGTTGTACAGATAATCTCATAATAAAATAATGGCCATTACATGGTGTAAAATCGTCTTTGGAGAAAACAAAGATTATGAAAGCAGAGGCGTTACGCTTTAAAATAGAGACGAAGTCGATTGTCGCACATTTTTCGTTCACGAAGTTAAAACAGTTCAAATTATCGACAATTTTTTTCATCGTTATTGATTCAGTCATGCTCTTCGCTAAATAAGATTTTCATAGTTGATTGAAGAATGCGTGTACATTCTCATCATATCTTTTCAATTTCTGTCACTTTCGTCGCAACACGGTTGAAAGGAAGTGCACAGAGAATTCAATAATTTTGTCTTCCTCTGAGAAATATAATGAAATTACTTATCGGCTGCATTTGCATCGGATGTACGGTCGATACTTCAAAAAGAGATTTGTGGTTTGTTCGGCAATTGGCGACAACTTAATGCACGTTGTCGATCCGAGTGTAAAATCAAACAGTGGATGTTTGTGCGATAGAGGCTGTGACCCGCCACGTTACCTCGATAATGGTTCCATGGTTTCTGCATTTTGAACAAGACATTTTCCGCAGCAAAGCGCATTTGTACCCGTGCTGCTGGTCAGGAACTATAGACAAGCAATCAACGTTAGTTATGCGGAATCGTTAACGCCTTTATGAAATAACGCAGTGGCGTTTCGAAGCGAATGAACGATCGATTAATGCGATCCGTGGGTAAATTTTATCGTCCAAATATCGTTCCATTTTCTATCACGTTGAATAGGAATGATAAGGGACAGGAGATTTTTGGTATATATCATATAAATAAAATATCTTGTACTTTAATTAACATATGACGTAATGAAACATCGCTTGTAATTGTGATTATTAAAATTATTAAAATATTAAAGTTATTAAAATATTAAAATTATTAAAATATTAAAATTATTAAAATATTAAAATTATTAAAATATTAAAATTATTAAAATATTAAAATTATTAAAATTATTAAAATTATTTGAAACAAATTTGGAAGTGCATGATACAAAATATTTATTGTAAATATATACGTTAATACGTATTTAATAATTAGTATAAAGTTAATAACTAGTATATACGTATTTAATAACTGGTATAAAGTTAATAACTAGTATATACGTAATAACGTAGTTAATAACTGGTACAAAGCGTGAATAGTATGCAGCTGTTTTAAGCAAGTAACTTGTTCTCATCTAGAGACGAGATATTTCATCTGTTGTTTCATTGAAACTCGACATACAGAAATATTCGAACACTTAAGGAAATTTTTACGAATATATTACATGTATTATATAAAACATTTTAACATTTAATTGACATTAGTGAGATTTGACTGTTATAATTATATGATCAGTTTAAAATAAATAATAAAAACACATGTACATATATAAATTATAAAATATTTAATAGAAATATATTAATTTCCAGACATCACAAAAATATAATATAACGTGATCTAATTGTAAGTATAATAATATTATATTACAATTATATTGTAATATAATCTTTCGTTATATTAATAAGCTTCAATTTTCAATATGACTATCTTCAATTTTTTACTAAATATACTTACAAACATCTTCCAATTTCCATACAAGTATATTTTCAGATTGATTTCAAATTTTCCCAATAACAGGATTTGATAACAACAGTGAATTTCATTTTACGAACAGCAATGAAACTTTAAGACGTTCGATATAATACACATAATAAAAGACGTTTACAAGGCACCGTATGTACGTATATCAATTACGCTCGTTACAATATTATCTTCAAACTTGAGCGTTGAGGAAGACTATCCTGAGTCATCCTGTATCGATTCCTGTTTCCTTCATTTCCTCGCTTTTTTTCCCCTTTCTCCGGCTCAACTGTACGAGCGTAATCACATAGAATTCCCACAAAGCAAGGTCTCGTTTCGCGAGTGAAATAAAAGGTAATTACAAACCTGATTAGAGTCCAAGCCCCAGAAGTCGAGTTCCTCTTCGAAAAGCGGACCACAAACGTCCGTCGGGTAATGAAGCTTTCCGGTACGATAGTAATTCAACACCTGAGCAAAGACGCCCGGATGACGATCGTAAAAGTATTCGTTCAAAATAGGATCGTAATTGACCAGGGCCTCTGTTAAACGCGACAACCTGGTGGCTGGTATTTTCTTCAACGTCGACTTGTACGTTTCGTGTCGTACACCGCCGACGTTCAGGATCACCCGGTCGTTCCACCTGCCATCATCTAGCTTCCTCATTTTTCTGGATTCCTTTGGATCGCATTGTAGAAGAGAAACCTCGATTGATAACTCCGGCTACCGGATGGCCTTCGTATCAGGCATCGAAATGGCAACAACTATCAAAGAGAAATTTATCGTAATGATAAACTGGAGTAGCTGACCAGTCCTTATACGTATTTTTTTCTTTTTCTTTAAGTAATATATACGCGGTTACAATATTTTGCAGGCTCGAGCATTATTCAAATAATATACTTAGGAAATAATGAATTAAACAATAGGTATGTTATTTTGTTATTAGACGCTGTCTGAAATAATTAATTGTAAGTTTATTTGAACGTGAAAACGATTGTTCTCTAGAACTTGTTTCATTATTTGTTCATCAAATAACATTTCATCTTATTTATCATTTTATATTCGAATGAATTTTCATTCGAATAATTTCTCAAATACTTGCACTCATCTATCACAAAGATATAGATTTCAGATTATTTATCATTTTAAATGAGTAACTTTGATGAGAAATTATTTAAAAATCTCACACTGAATGAAATTACTTTTTCTATGTTATTTCTAAAATAACAATAGTAAAATAGTTAAAACAATTCATTACTTTAAATCGTTATTTTTCATTTGATTCAAAAATTTGTACAAGCCCAATGTTTCAGGGTAATTTTTAACAAAACACTGAAACAAGCACATCAACATGCTTCTCTTTTATATCATTAATATTCAAACACATTTATTATCTAAAAGTATACTGTTAAGTAAATAACTTGTACAGATGTATGCCATAGGGAGACTTATCTGATATTGACATCTTGATCAACGTCACTTCTATTATTCGTAATAAAAATGTTTTTAATAAAAGTTGAATGCCTTCGAGGGAAGTGTATTTTAATATCATCAGCTCTTTTTATAGATGAAGGCGTAAGTCACGTGACGATGAACTTCCTGTTATTTCTTTTAAAAATAGGATCACATACTTTTTAATAACCATACTGGAATCACTAAAATGGTCGAAATGACCATTTGTGATTTTTTTTCATAAAAACACACGATTCACAGCTTTTCATGGAAATTTTGTAGTTTCAGATCTTTGAATAGCTTTTCTAAAAATAGAGAAATAAAAACTTGCACGCTTTATTATTATATTATAAACCTGTCCCTGTTTTTTTACACTTTTACATGTTTTATACTTTCAGTCGCCGTGTTCAGAATATACATATTTTTAGCTTTCATTTTGTATAACATATCATATGAGAGACAAAGACAGCATGTTTCGCAAAATATCTGCTGGACTAATGGGTTTTCGTCGTAAATCGATTTATGCCTCTTTTTCTTCTAAAGAATGTTCAGCTACATCGATTAACGTATCAAAAAAATATGTGATTCTGTTCAAAAATTCGTACTTGAAATATTTTTCAAATATTCACCGGTAATAATATGACGTAAATCAGAATGTTAAATATCAGGTGAAACGTTCTGTACAAATGTAAAAGAAATTTATGCGATGCAACATTAAAATTTTACACAACTTTTCACAAAATCTTACACTTTTAAGTTACACTAAAATTAATTTTATCTAAGATACAAGACGACGTTTTCATTCACCGTGTTCTCGTCGTGGCGTGATATTTATTGCAAATGATAGTGAGCTCCTTGTGTCAAGTAAATTGCGAAAGGAGCTTGTTTACGGAGGAATTAAATTAGAGAAGCTGGTGGGAATACCGATAATAAGCTTCCAATGCAATTTTTTAAGATATGACGTCTGGGATATCGGCCCAACTCGAGTGTGTATAATGTAACAGAAGTTTTACAGAGACGTTGTCTCTGTTGCAAAGTTTCTCCAAAGTGTTGCAAAAACTTCTTAATATCCCGCCGGTTGGTACGATACGCGTAATATCACGGAAATAGAGAATCTGGAGGAGCTTAAACGATTACTTACATCACACCGTATGGTCATTTCACCTATCAAAACTATTATCCACGCGAGGCTGATGCTTCGCAAACAACCAATAAAATTCCGCCCGGCGTTTCATTCTTTACTTTGCACATTATGCAAACACACATCGAACACGCGCACGCAAACACAAGGCGTAACATTAAAGAAGACAGCGGTGTAACGTGCCGTACCGGACGTTCTCATGTTTTATTGCTTGTTAGCGAATGTTCGGTCAATATTTTCATATTCCTATCGAAGTGGAGGATAGTCGGGAGGGCAATCGATATGTACTTTACGTTATTAAATTTACGACGATGAGGAGATGAGGGAGAGGTCTTCGAAATGCTGCGTCGGGCGCAGTTACGCTTGCCGTGACCACTGATTACTCGACAACTGGTTTTCTATTATAATCCACGTGAAAGGAGGACCGAGGAGGCGAGTATTACAACACCCCTGGGAAAGATCGGCCGCCAAGGGAAAATTGATTGGAAAATAGGTTGAAAATAAGAACCGGTTCCACGGAGAAATATGAGCCGTGCCCGTTCGCCGTGCAATTTTAAACGAAACCGCGTTCAGTCAAACGTAAAATCGTTGTATCTTCTTAATAGGTTGTAGGTTTCGAAGGGACCTTGATTCCTACAATCTTTCATTTTTCTCTCGCTGGATCGTGTAACAGTGTAAATTAATCATACACGCTTCCGTTTAAAAATCCTACAACATCTTTTATTTTCAGTTATCCTTCACATTTATCGTAAGTAATAAATAGCAGGTGTAATTTGCAATGTAAATTAATATAATAGTATTTTATGAAACATTATTTCATTTTTCTAATGGATCAACAAGAAGCGTGCTGTAAATTTATGATCATCTGCTGCAAGCTATATTTGAAGCAAACTTCTTTTTACATCAAATGAAAGAATCACATTTTCTTTAATGAAATAGAATATATAACAAAAAATGTACTTGTTCGTATAATCCTTTCATAAAGTTTCACTTGCCTTTTAGAACTTGGGTGTAAAGGTATATGTCTATTGTTGTTTATTAAAATTAAAAACCTAATTTATAAAAATGGAGTGCAATTAATTTTAATGTATTTTATACATGTTTGCATATTATTTAATGCTTTAATACTTTGTATATTTAATATAATTTAATATATTTTACATATGTTTGCATTCTATTTTTGCAATTGAAAATTCCTTCTAAATCTATAAACATCCGCAGTCTAATAATACATTATAATACAGCGTCAATTAGCTATTTAAAAGACTCGAGTTTTCCACGTGTAAAAAGTGTGTTCTAAAAATATCAGACATTGGAAAAAAGAACAGATAAAATTAGAACAATCCTCACATCGCCGCATCCTTGAATAAGAAATAACAAACTCATCATTTTCACGCATTACGATTAAAACGCACGAGTATTAGTAAAAATTCATAATTCGACTATTTACATTTGTTTTGACGAAAGATAAAGTGGCAATTCTTACCAATGGCATACTGCGTATCCGTTATTCATAGTTTTGTAACGCACAATCTTACGTAACCAACAATCTGCCGAGATTAGAATTCTTACTTGATAAAAATTAATGTATACACAGGTATTCGTTTTACACTTGAGATTCACAAACGATCAGAACGAATCGCCGATAGAGAAAATGTCGATCATTCTCCACAGTCGATCGAAGAACTCGAGTTTTACGAAGTGGAATAACCCACCGTGCGAACGTGGTTTCCAGTTCTATAAATTCGACACTGTTTATTTGCGTGGCCAGCCGCGAACGTTCAAGTTCCATCGACACGTTCCATCGACACGAAATTATTCTGTCACAAAAACCAGCTGAGAGGCTATGTATTTGTTTTCCAAATGTCGTGTTCATTTGCGTGAAAATTAACCATAAGTAATAAGTACTAAACATTAATTTCAGTATCGCGAACGTAAGTATGCTTAATTTAGTAATGAAGGTTGTAAGATGTAGTTAATTCATGTACAAGGTGAGAAAATTAGAAAAAAGGAGCTAAGGATCATTAAGTAATATTAATCACCAGCTTTTTATTCAACACATGAAAGAGACATACTCGTAGGAACTATTTAGCATATATTACGCATTAGCAAATAAATATCAGATAGCAAAGCTGCAAGATTTATCATCATAATTGTACTATTGTAACTTGTAATTAGAATTACAGATAGATACTAGTATTATGGAAACTTAAAATTAGAATAGTAATTAAAATTAGAAATTATTCCACAATTATAGAAACATAGAATTAAAATAAATTAATGATATCAATTATCATATTAAATATTATGTAATTATATATTATATAATTTACATAAATTGTAAAATTTATCAGTAAACTTGTACTGTTATACAGAAATATGGAATTAAAATAAATTACTGTTTATGTGAACAGTTTATAAATAAGAACATTTTAAGACTTATTGCAAATTAAATTTCATTTACCTATTCAAACTTCTTTGGATTTTATTGCAGTGATTCTGTGTAATATATCTGTATATATCACTGATCTATTAAATAAAGATTGATATTAAAAACTGTATTTGAATTTTAGTCTACCACGCTTCTATGCTTAGGAATAATTTTCATTCGTATTTGGAATGTACTTTGCGAATAATTAAATATTTTTGGAGCGAATGCTTCAATTAATATGTGCGTAAAAATTTATAAATTTTGATATGTGATGTTTGTAATGTGCTCCTTATTTACGACCAAACAAGGTATTGCCATCTGTTACATTCAAAAAGAACCGCGAGAAATTCTTTGGGATGTAATAGATGGCAGCATCTCATTCAACCGTAGACAAAATACACACTACTGTGTAATAAGGACAGTCATAATGATTAGTTCCATCATCTCACCGCTACGTGATGATAGTGTTTGAATGTTTATGAATCAATCAAAATTTCATTTGTAAAAAAACTAATCAACATGTTTAATTTATGATCTTTGGTAATTACATCTGTTCATTTAAAACCCTAAATTTATTTTTTATTTGAGCTTTGAATGCGTGCTGAATGTATGTACTATGTAGTTCATGAAGCTAACCTATTATGTATTAAAAAGAGAATTGTAAAGTTCTGACAATTCTGTAGCTTTGTATATTATTATTAGTAAATTTCAATAAACGTTTAGTTAAAGATAATTATTTATTATGCAATGATCTTTCCAGAAATTCTGAAATAAAATTGAAGTACAATTAAAGTACTTACATCTTAGAAGAATTTGTTAAAAGTGTATGTGATAGAAAATTAGATGGATTCAATAAACAAACAAGAACAATAGTTCTGCACAAAAAATATCTTACTCTCCAGTCTTAATTTAACAAACTCAAACAATCTAAAGAATTTATAATCAGGTTTGGAAGAATTGAAACTAATTAGAGTTTCTGGTAAAATTGTGCATCGTTCCAAATCTAATACATGATTCTACTATCTTAATAGAAATTTGAATCATATTTTATGGATGCATTGTCTAAGAAGAAAAGGAAGATAAAATATAATTTCAAAACTAGAGAAAGTCCATAATATCAATAGAATCTTGAAAAGTTTAAATGTATAAACAATAGACACATTTTGCATGAAATTCTTCTTTCGATAGCATGATAAATACTGTGCCATACATTATATTTTGCACTTCATGTAAAACTAAATATACGACGCAACAAAATGAATCACGCAACAAAGCATTGTTTAAATTCTTATTGAGCAAATAAAGATTGTAAAAAGAAACACATTCTCAAGTACTAACCTGGGAAAAGATCAGGATGTTTCTTTTGCTTCCTGCAATCTGCTGCAGTAAATATAAATATCACATCTAATTCAATTGCCAAAAACGGCGAAGTCAACATTATGAAGTGATTAATTGAAACGGTGGTTTAGAACAGTACCTATAACGGAACAATTTTGTTAAACATAATGAATATAATTTAATGGAATAAATTAAATTGAATTGATAGATCTTAAAACCAAAACTTACAATTGAGACACAATTATTTCACTTAGGACGAGTTTTGAAAGCTAAACTTTCAGACAATTATCTTACTTATTAAACGGAAAAAGTATTAAAGAAAGGAGTTTCTCATTTCTTGTTCCAAGACGCGCGACTTTTGTATGAAATGCGCGCGCAATAACTTTAACCTCGTACTGATTACAGCGCCAATGAAACGGCGAAATGTGCAATTACATATTGCGATTCTCGCATAATCGATATTTCTCGCAATCGATCTGTAGTATTGAAATGTAACCATGTAATGTAAAAACGTTAGTTTTTGGCGGGAAGCAGAGCAAGAGGAAGTATCATCGAAAAATTGTCAGGTAAAAGCTATAATCAATGGCTCTTATACTTGTTTTTGTATTACTGAAAACAACTGTAAGAAAATTTAGAACAGTCGTTTTTCATATATTATTATTTATCACTTCATGCATTATTATTTACCTGTATATGTTGTTCAATCATGAATGTTGGTTAGAAATTACGAGTTCTCATAATGCCATTTTTACAAAAATCAGAGTTTTTTTGTTAATTATTAGAATTTCGTGTTTTATTATCTCAAATTTTTTGAACAATCATGACTGTGTCATTTCAAAAATAAATAATATTTTTAATTTTTGTAAAGATTTCTCATTACTTCCCCTTCTTGAAAAAAAACTTTACTTGCATTTTGAAAATAGTTTTATATTTTGCATTACATTTGACTCCATGCTCTGTATTTTATATTGATTATCATTAATCAAGAAATAAAGTTTAATTGAGAATTTAATTTGTGGTTAGTTCAATATTATTGAAATTTTTTCTTTACTAAACACTTTATTATTTCATTATTTCAAACTTTTCAGATAGTTAACATTTTGTTGTGTGATTCGGCGTTCCTTATTTCACAATGGACTCGACGATGACTTCTCCTGAATCACAACTATGACAACGTTCTTCGTATCTGATCGTGAGTCGCATGCTTTTTTGTTTCTCTAGTCACTTAATCATGTCGTAAAATAAAATGTCCAAGTTGACATGAGTGACTGATTATAGTATGTATAATTTTCGACGGACATGGCGACTATAGATATTTATTACACGCACGACTAATAACACTGTATTGTCTATTTTATCTATTATTCCAATATAGATTTTCTTGTATTATATCAATAATATTGATATGAAAACATTGCGTGCCTGAATAATGCATTAATAATTAATGAGAATATAATACTGGCGTGATATTAAAACATAGGAGATTGATATGAATAACATAACACATATCTGCAATTGAAAATGTATACATTTCTACAGTTACATTCATTATAATCAGAGATGGGATCTAAGTTATGGTATTAATGGGATTAGAGAGATTCTATGGCTCAAATCGAGACGAAAATCAATCTGGAATTGGATGGTGATTTGCAATAAGGGTTTACGTTACAATTTGGTCCAGATTCAGTTATCAGTATAGTATAATTTTATGAAGCTTGTTTTATTGCAAATAATTCGTCAAAAGTTGATGTAAAATAGAAAAAAATAAGCACATTGTGTGTAAAATTTATGGAAGAAGTTAACTTTAGTATTTAGAAGAAGTAACTTTAATATTTTATGTTTTTCGTGTATTGTAAACATAAAGAAAATTATATAGATCATATAATAATTTCTTTATGTAAAGTTGAGCTTTCCTTAATTGAATCTTTATTGTTCGAACGTTATATTATCAAAATAGAGTGACTCTCTATCTTTCTATCTACTAGTAACAGACGAGTTTCTATTCTGTTCTGATAACATAACATTCAGATATTAAGACTCGATGAGAAATATTAAAATTCGAAAAATAGAGATTCACATTAAGTTTGAGAATGGTAATTTGATTACCACGTGGAACTATTGTCAAATTAAAATGATATAAGCGTTCGTGTGCTAAATGTAACGTAGACTCTCATTCGAGATCATTCAATTTTTACTACATACGTAGCTCGCCCTTTTTCCATTTATAAATTCAGAGGTGAAATGTACATTAAGCGACATCTGTCATCGACAACTCTTTGAAGTCGCGAGACCTCTGACCTCTATGTGTAAGGTCCCATACTACAGAAAGATTATCGCAAAGAATCGAGAGGTCGCGAGAACGTTGTTGCCAACAATTGGACCGAAGCAAACGGTACGATGCATCTTCCGATTGTCAAGAACAGTCGTGGAAACGTGCGAGCAGGTTGTTTACCCGCACGCGGGCAAAAAACTAGGATAGAGAATGGCCTGTCGGTTCGTTGAACGCTATGTATCACGCCAAACGGAAATGCGCTTCAAGAAAAATGAAATACGACGATTATATTGAATAACACACTGCCACTGTGATCGGCGATCGATGTTTCTATTTCTACAATTATTTTAAATTAAAATGAGTGTCACAGAGAAGAAAAAAAAAAAAATGTTTAAATGACATACAATGAGATGGCGCTCTCATTTCACTTTTATGAACAAGTGTAATATTTTTTGAAAATTGAGAACGTTTCGTCGAAACATATAAATTTTTTCGTGGCAGCCAATGTGTCAAAATTTATTGTCCCTGGAATGATTTGTTATCTCGTTTGACAGCTTTTTTTTTTGGAAATATGTATCTTTTCTTTTTATAGCGAATTAATTCACAAAACGTTAGTTAATTCTTTATAACAAAAATTTTGCTTAGTTACAAGAGAGAAGGATTATTTTTAATTGATTATTGGTTTAAGAGCCAATCAGCATAAGTTATTCCTCATTAAACACTATTTGCGTTGATGCAAATGTACTTTTATTAAAATATCCCTTCATTTGAAATTATCGATTAACAGTTTATTAATTGTAATGTGATCATTATAATTATTACGATATTATATAAACTGCTTCACAGATTGCAAGTTTTAACAGAGAAAATATATATTAGTAGGATAGATGTTATTTTTTATATGACTTACATTCATTAGTTTCTGAGCCTTCTAATTGTTCTAAATCAATCACATAGTCGAAGCAATAGGTGCGCAAAATCAACTGTTCGAAATGTAGATATATAGATATAATTTCGAGTCAATGTTGTAGATTATACAAGGATTAAATGAATCACTCATGTACATCATTACTCGATCATTAATGAGAGTATTTTAGCCAAACATCTCCGACAATTGAAATCACACTGACTATCATGCTGAATTAATTCATAAAGCATTAACTTACCATCTACAACCAAAATTACGTTTACGTTTACATTTATAAGAGCAAAAGATCATTAATTAATTGTTCAGGTCAAAATCTGGAGCTAGTGATTATTCTAAACGAATCGATGATTTTAAATCATTTCCTTATATAAGCGATAGCGTATCAATGAAAATTAAATTTTCATAGCGTGGATGTACGAAACATTCAATTTTAAATCACACGCGCGCGTGACTGGATCATCCACGAGATGTGAGATACGAATTTATCAGTTTACCTGACCTAACAGTTGAGATCATATTCGCCGTGTTGCAGCGAACAGTGACGTTCCTTTCATTAACGGACGTATCCCGCGTGGGCGTTGTTGCTTCCACACAGGACGATGTAAAATATAGTTCCTCCCTTCCTTTTTTTTCCCTTTTTCTTGCCTTTTTCTCACCGCAGTACCTTCCAACTGATACGCTTTTTTCCAGATTGCCAATCCGTCAACTCGTAGGCGGCGCGTGGTACGTACTCACTCTACTTTTTTTGTCGGAACGCGATGACGTTGGTACGTTGTCGTTAGCGAGAGCGTTCCTTTCTTTGATAGAAGTCGAATCAATCGCGACGAGACCGAATCGTTGTGTATCGGTTTTGTCATACGTTGCTTTTACCTTTTCTTTGTTGTTATTCCGGGCTCTGGACTCGGAAAGGCTTGTTTAGAGGATCGTAACCGAAGAGGATTATTGCATAGGTTTTTATGGGACAGGAGTCCGCTAGTCAAATGGTTTTTGCACATTTGCACCATTGGCTCTGTTTGTTGGGTCTATCAGATATTATTGTCGCGCATCCATGATAGTGAATAGCTTCTTTTTGCTTCAATATGTTTCTCCCTATAACCGCGAGGTTGATAAGGACACAAAAAAATAGATTTTCTTTACTTCCGACGTTATTCGCAATTTGTCAGTGCAGATGTTAGATCACGAGATTCGTAATTTCTTTTGCTGGACAAATTTTTGTTCAACAGATTTTAATCGTTAATCTATAGATTGTTTATCTAACAAGCAGGACAATTTTTCTATAATTACAGATAGAAATTAGTTAATATGAGAAATATTATTATAAATATTATTTTAATAATTAAATATTATTTAATATTAATATTAAATTATATTAAATATTATATTAATATTATTTAATAATATAAATATAATTAAATATTATTTTATTTTAATATAGAAATATTATTTTATTATATATAAGAAATATTATTAGATTTATTATTCATTATTTTATTAATCTATTAGATTTATTATTTATTATTTTATCAATTTATTAGATTTATTATTTATCAATTTTATTTTTATTAATTTTATGAGAAATTGAGCAGTATGATGGATATTTTCTTCAAAGGAATTAAAATATTTTGAACTCGAAGAGAAATTACTGTTTGTTCTTTTACTTTCCTGAAGAAAAATGATCACTAGAGCGTAAATTTTTATGTACTTATAAAAAATTTAATGAAAATGAAAAATTTAGTGAAAATGCATAGAACACAATATTTGGTACGTAATCCAGATATTATTTTATTTCAATTATATTTTTAATAATAAGAGTCCACAATCTAATAATCACGAATAATGATCGTTTCCATTATAACTACCTCACTGATTGTCTCTGAGCTTCCAATACCCTATTTTTCCTATTATTCTCTTCTATAGTCTCCAATACATCTGCATTATGCTTGGAATTCATTATTACTAATTGGGGTTGCATGGAATGTGAGAATCACATGCCTCTTGGTGTTAAAACTATTAAAATTATTCGATAGAAAATAAAACAATTTACGTTGTTAATTACGTTGTAATTTTTACGATATACGAATTCTTTTCTGAACAGTTGATTAAAAAATTTTTGCGCTTTGATTTTTAAAGTCTTGCAATTTTCTTTAACAAACAAGCACAATCATAGTATGCAAAGACAATTGAATTTGATTTTTATTAGATATTTGTGTGATGTTGTAGGATTTTCTCTGGCGATTGTTTCAATTCTAGTATCTCTAATATGTAAGGTATTTTTTAAAGAATTTTTTTCAGAATTCTTTTCTTTAATTGAAAATTCGTCATATTTTTGTAATTAAATTACACAAAATTACGTATATCGTGTCTCGTTCTCAATTTTTCAAGATTGTTAGAGATTTTTCAATTATTCGAGATAATGTCGTCTGCATTCCACGCGTGCTGACTTGGATCCAAGGCGCGGCGAACGTGTTAAGAAGCATATTACACTCGTGTTCACCGAGCAATCAATATCTCGTATAATTCCTTCTCCAATTGGAATCTCGTTAATTCCACATTCCTTAGGAAAGTACCTGTTCCAGTGTCCTCTAAATTACCTCATTACGCATTGGAAACAGTCGATTTGGAAATAAGGATGTGATGAATTAATTTCAATATGAATTTGCAAATCAAAGTCACATCGAACTGGAAAGCTTTTCGCTTCGTGAGGTTACATCACAGTTCTTGAGAACGTTTTATTTCCCTATACTCGTCACATACATTTTCCAGAAGACTTGTGTAGTTCAATTTTCATAAAGATATTGCCCGTGATTTTCAAAGCACGTCGAAATTTTAAATTCAATCTGCTCGATATCAGGAAAATGTCACTTGCATTCCTTTGGTTCTAGGCGTTCCATATCGCTTGGAACACGTATAGAGAACTTGAATCTATCTACCAGCTATTTCTGGTTAAATTTAAAATTTAAAATTTTCATAGGCTTGTGATGTTTTTTGTAATATCATTCATGATATCGTTATTGTCATTTGATTAAAACTCAATGCGTGTATACTTACAGGAATATTTTATGAATATATTATGTGTATTGTATATAAGACATTTTAACATCTCAATAATAATTCAATAAGACTCGTGATTATATTGGCCAAGTTTGAAACAAATCTAAAACTGCATGATAAATATTTAATACAAGAGATCAGAAAAGTACTTAAATAGTATATCAATAATTATCTTTAACATTTATTTACGTATGTTTGATAATTTTCGTTATTTAGTCTCTGAATACAGAATTAATGAAATTTTTAACTGTTTTGTATAACACGCGCGACACGTATTTATAAAACTTCTTATATATTAAATATTTAGAATAACCTCGTTGTTCTCAAATTTTACCAATATACTCGTAACAATCGTTTCTCACTACAGTGTTAATGAAGTTTCAAAATGTTTCAATACAATACACGTAATATATTTATAAAAAGTTCCACATAAGCGTTCGAATATTCAGTGTATCTCGTTTCAATTTCGATTCAGATAAAAGTCAATATATTCACATAATACACAAAATACACAGTTTACGAATTATGAACAGGATTGGCAGTGTTATACTGTTCTTTTAAACATTAAGCGATCCTATTTTTCTATTACATAGAGCACAATGATATAATATTTCGCCGAGAGCGTTGCAACGAGACATATTTCGCCCCCGTAGATACGAAAGGGTGCGAAAATAATCACTTCCCAATAAAGTTTAAATGAACTTACAATATAATCGATCCCGTAGTCGAACCCTCGTTCCTAGAAAGTTCGACACGGTATCCCCATAAACGCGTTCGCGACTGCAGCGTGTACTCGAAGCGCGATACTCGTCTCTGTCTGCACCCTTGGCGCTTAAATACGCACGGAACTTGCGAACTTCAGACTTTTTCCCTCGCCCATGAGCCACCCCTCGCGCCGCTAACTAAAGGCTACGAAAATATTAGCAGCGCAAACGATCCTGGACGGGTGAGGACGAAAGAAAGGCAAACAGGAGAAGACCCGTACTCGACCGGCACCACTGTGACTCGGTTGAACGACGGGTAACGGCCATCACGATCGCCCCGTCTCAATTTCTTCCATCCATCCACTGCCATCTTCGTCATCCATTCATCCCTTCCCTAATCTCGTGGCTCTCCCTCGAACGAACGTGGCGTTCACCCTCGCCACGACGATCAAGCCTTCGAGCTTCTCTCTCCCTTTCACCTTTTTTTTTTTCCCTCTCCTTCTTCTACTTTCCGCCCTACGACCTTCGTCGAGAACACTCGGAACAACGAGGCCGCCAACCGCGGGGTTGAATCCATCGTACGGTGGAATTTTCGTTCGAGAAAATTTTCGTCTCACGATGATGCCCGCTAATCTTTGCAATGTGGTAATATTTGGAAACGAGGATCTTTAGATATTTGGGGTTTTCTTTTAGATGTTACCTCCCTTGGTCCACGAATGTGGAGATGTTTTCCAACAGAACAGTAATGTAAGGACGTTATTATATATTGTTTCATCGCGTGTGTATTTAATTCTTTATTCTGTTAATTTACATTTTTCTACATGTTTCGCGTTTTGTTTTATCGTCGAAGAAAACGTGTGTAAGAATGTAAAATAATTATATTCTATATTGTTCGATATTTTTTTCAACTTTTAACTTTATATAACATTGTGAAATAAGTGTAAAGTAACGCTCGTTTCGAAGTATTCGAAGCTTCTCATGAAAAATTGATATACTTGAATGAAGTAACGAGCGAGTTAAGTATCAAATATATCACTGATTTTTCTACGTACACGTATAGCGGAGAGTATAGAAAGTAATATTGAAATATCGAGGGGGGGGGGGCGATAGTGATGAATAAAAATGTAACAGCTTCCATAGGTTAATGTTTTATTCATTTGTTTGAAGCAAAGGTAGATATATGTTTGATCAGTTCTTCCTCGTATGTGCCTTAACGTTTCATATATTTCCGTTTTGGCTTTCAGCGAATTTTATCGACGTTTCCAATATTTTATTATCCCGGTGTAGGGATCAACTACCCCGTAGGAATGAGCGTTCAATCTGAATTTAAAAGCGGATGAAAGTTCCGAACGAAGGAAACAATTTCTAAACCGAGACTCGCGCAGCAATTGTAACAATTCCCCCCACTTCTCAATCGATTTCTCGCACTCGTATCCGAAAACCCATAAATTCCGACACCTCTGTTCAACAAGCAAATTTCCCTTATGCCCTCTTTCTCTTTCTCTCGATCGCCGCGGCAAACGGAATAAAACGTCGTCGACCAATTGTTGCGATTCTTTCATACGCGAGAAGAAACGTGTGTTTCGAAGTGAGAGTGAAACTGTCGTTCTTTCCTCAAACTTAAGAAAATTGTGAAATATATATAAAAGACGTGGCGGTGTTGAGAGATTTCTTGTCTGTCAGCTAATGCAGCCCTGAGGAGAGGAATTGAAAAAGGAAAAAGGGGCGAAAAAGAAATGCATTAAATCGCAGCAAAGACCAAAGCTGAAAGCCGAATGGTGAAAATTGCGAACACGTTCACGTTCGGGGATGAAAGAAGTGGTTAAATCCTTCGTGTCGGATTTTTCTGTCGCTGTTACGTTTATAAATATCATACTAATATTGTGTATCCTGTTATTTAGTCTAATTAGTTTCGTAACGTAAAATGTTACGAGTGTGTATAATACGTTTCTAATGTATCTTTGGTGAGAGAGCAAAGCAATACAGTTTGAATTTCGCTCGAAATTGTCTTTATTACGTTATGATTGTTATATTATGTTGCTATATATGGTTGTTATTGTAATATATTATGAAACTTGATGTCAAGTGTATCGAAGAACCATTAGTTTAAGTTTAGTAGATATTTTGATTTTACTGTGTCGTAAGATCTATCGTATGAACGACGACGACAGCATAAACGCGAGAATGCCAATGGTGTGGTCCCTTGGAAATTTTATAAAATTAAAGTTAAAATACCTAGTACTAAGCTAAAAGGTTTCTCAATAAAAATAAGTTATTTACTTTTCTGTAAGAAATGCAGAGATCGACTTGTTGATGCATCAAAAATGATACGTTCCCATTCAAAAAGAAACAAAGTTGAACTTTGCGCATATATCCTTCACCCATGAGAAAGAAAAACCATCAACATCGTATTGCGTGTTCTTTCATTAAGCAAGTTTAGTGCGATTATCTTTATTATCCAATAACCGCTGAGATATTCCACTGAAATAATCCGCCTCAGACGTCACAATTCTGTATACTACTCGTGTATTAAGTATCAACTTTCACATCGAAGATATCTAACAACCGACTTTGCATTACGCTTCAAATTTAATTTGCGCTTTTCTGCAAAATAACTGACAGTTATAAGCTACAAAAGGCATTGAAAAACAAGAAAAAAAAACAGAAAAAAATTTCGAAAAAGAATACGTTATTAATTCGAGTACGATATGTACTCGGAGTGACTATCCACTTTAGTCGATAGATCGTACCGAGGAGAGGTTCGAGTGTTTAGTTTGTACTTCATACGACCATCGCTGGAAATGGATTAACAGTTTGCCCAAAGATCAACATACAAACAATCCAAGATGCTTAAAATAATTGATTCACGTGTCGCATAAATCATTCATTTCCAATTACCAATTCGTTGTGCATGTCCTTTGGTTAATATCGCGCTCCCAGTTTAAAAAAATTACGCCGAGTCTCTGTCTCGTCTTCCGGATTAACAAAAACGTTCCCCCCTTCTCCCTCCCCCAAAAAAAAGAAAAAAGAAAAACATCCATTCGTTAAACGGTGGGATGAAACTGTGCCCGACGACGGGCATGCAACCCGCCACCCTTCGTTCCGCGATGAGACCTCTCTCGTCGACGGAGGGTCTAGCACAGTTTCCCCGAGTGTGGCGGCGCTGGCGTCGTGGCTAGGAGGTCGGGGTAGGTCGGCAGAACGAGACGATGTACGTTCGAGGGAGGGAACGGCGGACGGTGGTGATAGTCGACGAGGACGCTGGGTGGTGAGTGCCACCGTTACGGGTCCTCCTCGGGTCCAATCGTCAGGACCAGGGACAGTTTCTCGTTTCTCCTCCCGTTTGTCCACGAGTTTGTCTTCTGCCGCCCGTTTGAAACGAACGGGAAAACAACGAGAGAGAGAGAGAGGACAGATCGATAGAACCGGCGGCAGCAGCCAGTGTGATTTTGCTTCTGCTCGTCTCTGCTTGCCAGCTCGGTGCGTGCGTGCTTGCCTTTGCCTTGATCTCCTCTTCCTTCGCGTGGATACCTACCACCGTTCGCGAGGAAACGAGCACACACACACACACACGCATACATACATACACACATATATACATACACACACACACACACGGGGTGCGGCCAACGATGGTGAAGGCCCCGACCATGGGTCCGTCCGCCGGTACCCAGGGAATCAGGAAGATTCACCCTGGCCCCGAGATCGCGATGAATCCGAGGAATCTGCCGACCGCCAACGCCACTACACCTCCCAGCATCCGAACAGATGGCAAGACCACCTCGATGTATCATCCCCAGGTATCTCTCTTTCTTTCGTTCTTCGTTTTTTTAACGCGACGTTTCCAAGATTGTACATTCTGTCGAGAAACGAACGACGCACGTCCGGTGCGCGTTCTCGTTCGACTCGTTTGACTCTCGTTCGCGTTGTATGTTCGCGTTGATCGCGTTCCCCTGTGTTTTGATCCGTAGTTTGTTTTGATGGTACGCTCGCCTCGCTCGCTTCCTCCCTGCGTCGCGTTAGGGAGGGTAGTTTGACTGAGCGTGCGAGCGGCGTATATGCGACGGCAATTTCCCATCACGCCTGAGAATCTCGATGCGTCTCGTGCATCTCGAACCTTTTCTGTCAGTTTCTCCGCGGCCTTTTTTTTCTTTCTCTCTCTCTCTCTCTCTCTCTCTCCCTCTCTCCCGGCTCAGCTCGAACGCTGCCTTTCGTGGCCGTTGAATTGAGAACAAATTGAGCTTCGACCGAAAGTCGATCGAGTCGAACGTTCGCCCCTCTTTTTTTTTCCTTTTCGGTTCAGTTTAATTACTGTCACGTAATTTGCGGAAGATTGTATAATCCTTTGAGAACCGTTCCCGTGGACTTCTTTCGCCGTTGTTTGGCGAATCTCGTGACGATTACGGATTTCAGAAGCTTTTTTTTGATACGTTCTCGAGTTTGTTGTCATCGTCTACGCTCCTTCCTTGCGATCCAACGACCGTCGAAATCGCGGTTTCCTTGCGTTCGTTCGTCCTTTATCATTTATTCCCTTCTGTTTGCTCTCTACGTCCCTCTCAGAGTAAAAAAATTTATCGTCCCGTTGTTTTTTTATTTCCCTGTTGGCGTTGTCAGCTGCGTTTCCGTTTCCCCGGTAGATTACACGATCAATAATTCACGTTTCAATTTATTCAACGATGAATGTTTAAACTACGCGCGAAACTGTTTAATTAATGATGATTAAAGCCGATCGATCGCCATCCTTCTGCGTTTTTCTTTTTTGCCCCGTCCTTTTCTCTCGCCGCGGTTGATGAACCGAAGAGAGAGTTATTTTGGACTAAATATTTGTCGTAATTGCGTAATTATTGGCGGCGACGTCGAAACGCTCCGATGACCTCTCGCTCCGCATATTTTAACTCTTTTCTCCTCGCCCCCGGCACGATATATATATCCAATTTTTCATGTTTACGTGTTTAATCAGTGTCGACTCTACTTACGTGGTCGTTAACTACGATGCTTTATTGCGGAGATAATTTGATCAGTCGAAGCCTATTAAGTAGCAAGCGTCTTTCAAACAGGAGTAACAGCTGTTGGACGTTGCGGCAGCCTTCGGAATTTCCCTCTAGAATTGAAGCAACATATCTAGCGCTTATTACGGAGAATACACTTCTTCACTGTTCTTCGATTACAATGTTTCCCGGAATTTTTTGGCATTTGGAAATTGGAACGAATTGACTTTGAAATTGGACGATAGTGATTTATGCATACGTAACAATTATTATAGTGTACAACTTTCGCTCAAATATATAAATATTGCGGTTTCCATGTAAATAAATATTTTATGCTCGTGTATCATTTAAAAAGTTATTATATTCTCGAAGTTATTATATTCTCATTATTAATGCTATATTGTTAATGTTATCATTAATCGAAACAGTATTATTCTTATGTGTATTAACTTTTGAACTAGAGTGTATATCTTTGTGAAAAATATAAAGTTTTCCAGCCTTTAACTTACTTTTAATTGTTCTAATTCGTTTCAATTCACTTTGATCATTCCAATTAAACAATGTGAATGTTCATGATAATTTCTGAAGTCCATAGAGAGACACCTGCCTTCACAAAATTGTCTTCACCACACGTTTTCAGAGGGATAATAAAAATTAATAAAAATTCAAACTTTGGATATGCTTCTCGCAGCTGTTCGGCTTAAAAATTAAATATAATCCCTCTTTCGTTTCATTTCACGCGTATAATAATAATTATTTCGCACGCATTAACACAAAGGAACATTTACTTCCCCATTAATTCTAATAATGTCGTCAGCTGTCACTTTAATTTCACCGATTCGCAGCGTACACAGCAATTTTCTGCGATTATAAACTTCCTCAAAAAAAAAAAAAAAAAAAAAAAAAAAAAAACACGCGCCACGCGTTTTCACAGGAATTTATGTACTGATAAAAATTCGAACGTCCAGAAAATTTATCTCTTCGCCGGGATCCAGCTCCATTTGCCGTCAATTTTTCATTTTCCCTCGATTCGATTCGATTCGATTTCTCGATTGCGATCTACAGCGTCGTTTAGCGTGTTTCCTTCGATTTTTTCCACCTTCACTTCCATCCTATCCTCGATCGATTTTTCAAACGTCCGTTCAATTATTTGCCCGGCAGCGCGATTTCGAAATTGCTCGATCTAAATTCCTCCGGTTTGCCTCGCCTCCGTCCGTGCCTTCTCCTTTATTTCTTGCCGAGTCTCGTTTGATCTCGTACCACTGTCCCTCGTTGCTCTTCATTTCACACCTTTGTCGCCGCTTTCGGCGTTTGCAATTCAATGGCCGCCTTCCTTCGATGTCGCAAATAAATTATTGTTAAATTCAGCGAGGGGGATGCACGGCAACGGGTACGAAGAACGCGCGGGCGGATTCATGAATGAATGGATGCCGTGCCGATCCTTTCTAAGAAGCTCGTAATCTTTTAAATCCATTGATTTATTCAACCTCTCTCGTTCGGCACTCTTATTTCTTCCGCTCGCTCCCATCTCTCCTTCTTCCTCTCGTCACTTCTTCCGGGCGTAATTCAATACTATCGTCATCAAGCGGATCATAAACGAGCTAATTTTTTTTTTCTTTTTTTTTTTTTTTGCCTCGGCCGGCGTTGAAATTTCCACTTGGTAATTCGCTCATCGACGAACATATTAATCCGATCAATTTCCTCTATTTCCTTTCCTCGATGAGAGCACGAACGAAGGCTGAAGGAAATTCTTGCACTCGGGGTGAAATGAAAAGTCGCAGAATCGTAATTTTCGCGAAATCAACATTTGAAATAGGATGTTATGCTTGTATCATCTGCGTTGCTATTTTATCTTCCATTTTGTTTGTTTTTTTCTTCAATTTATTATTGTCGGCCAATTGAACCCGAGACGTTTAAATTGAAGCGCAACAATGGAATTGTACAATGTTTAATTTCGTCACGTTCTCTCTGTCGAATAGCTTCAAAGATGCCAGAATAGCAGGGGATTAATTAAATCACACTTTAATATCCGTCTCGTGGATTTCATTATAAAATCTTTGGCGAAAATGCAAAACCAGTTAAATAGCGTTTGACGTGTGCCGGAACTAAACGAGCAGCTCTCCCGACGAAACTGTATCTTTTTAGTAATATATTTCCCAGCTCATTCTAAGACAATGCAATCTTCGGGAAAAAAGTTTCGTTTGAATATCCATTCACGTGCGCGGCTCGACTAATTTATTCTTTTAAGTTATATAAACGCGTCGTTTCGTTGATGAATGTTTAATATACCGTGCACAACAGTAATTTTGAATTGACCGCGGAACAATGAGCTTGTAATAGCTCCTCCTCGCAACGTAGATGAACGTTTTACGAAGAATATGGGCAAATTTTCCCAGCTATTTTTAATTTAGCTAGACATTTGCGACAAATGTTGGGAATAGCGTAAATAGCGTTATTTTTAATTGTCGATCTTTATGCGCTCGTGGTACTAAAGTCTATAGTATACAAAAATATAGGAAATATTCATAATTTATCGTCTAATGTAATTTAACGATAGTGAAACAAATTTCTGCCTGGGTTCTATTTTTTTTTTTTTTTTTTTTTTATTTTTTTTTTTTTTTTTTTTTGTTTTTTTGTTTTGTTTTATTTTTTGTTATATTTTTTGTATATATATATATATATTTTTTTTTTTTTTTGAGCGGCTGGCCTCCCCTAGTTCCCTCGCTTCCCCCGCGCAAATGTAATCTCTCAGAGATCGAATGGTGACTCAGATAATCTCAACTCACCTGCGCAAAGAGAACAAAGCAACACGTTTCACGGTCACTACCGAACGATCATCATGTTCGACATCTTCGAAGCACTCTGTCACGTGCGCGCGTGCGTGCGTGCGTACGTCAGTAAGGTAACTTTTTTTTTCTTTGTTTTTTCCTTTCTCTCTCTCTCTCTCTCTCTCTCTTTCTTTCTCTCAATCTCTCGCTCTCTCTTTCTCGAATTATCATATGGAAAAGAATTGTATATCACACTCTCGATGTTAATTTTTCTTTTTTTCTTTTCTTTCTATTGGTATCTCTTTCTCTCCCACTCATTCTTTCTTTCTCACTCTCTCTCTCTCTCTCTCTCCCTCTCTCTCTTTCTCTCTCCGTCAATTTTCCTCTGTCTGTCTTTCTATCTCTCGCTCTTTCTTTTCCGTCGTTACGTTTGTTTGTCCATCTCTTTCCGTCCTGTCTGCATATTCTCATGTCTGTTCTCTCCACTCCGTTTCGTTTTCACGTTTTGGACTTTTCCCCGAACTGTTTCTGTTTTTCTCCGTGTTTTCATTCCTCCGTCGGGGCGAGAACTCGACTAGGCAACGAGAAGAACGCAAGAGAAGGCGGAAGCGATAACCTGCCGACGTTCGTTGTCCATTAAAAAAAAAAAAGCTACGCACACTTCTGTTGTTTTTTTTTCTTTTCGTGTTTTCTTTCTTTCTTTCTTTTCTTTTCTTTTTTTTTTCGTTTCCTCTCAATGACATCTATCCATCTTTTCACCGCGGTCCGTCACTCCGGCGCAACGTTGAATTTGCGTTCAACTTCCTTACACAACGAACGAACGTGGAAAAAAAAGTAAACCAGCGTTTTAAATAAAAATCAGAAAAAAAGTAAGCACCGCTAAAAGCTGGCTCCACCCCCTCCTTTTACCAAATGGCCAATGGCAGCGAAGCGTTTCTCATTCGCGTGCGGGAGTTATGAAATTTTATATATATATATATATATCAACACACGTATGTACATATGTATATATTTGTATAGAATTATACATGTATAACAATATATACACATGTACAAAAAAGTATGCATACATACATATATATATATATATATATATTATAAATATATAATATGTAGAGTGGGATCGAGAAGGGTAAGTGAAAGTGAATAGTAAATAGAAATGTATATATAAATATGTAAGTCTAGAGAGACGAGTGTGGAGAACGAGCATGAAGAAAAAGGAACGAGGCGCTGCGCATTGGCCGAGCATAAATTACAATGGGTATGTATATTTTATATGTGTATTTTATATATATATATATATACATATAAATATATATACATACATATATATATACATATATACACACACATACACGTATGTCCCTTAACGACAATCGGTGGGTGGTAGGTTAGATTTTTGGAGGCTACAGCATTCAAAAGGGAGTATATATCTTGTGTGTTTGTTGGCACGTTTTTTTCTTTTTTTTTTTTTTTTTTTTTTTTTTTTTTTTTTTTTTTTTTTAATTATTTTCAGAGAATATTTATTTGTATGGATTGGAATTGAAAGTTGCAGATAGTATAAAAGGACACGTAAAATATCCAAAAATGTAGTATTTTCTGATAATATCTGGCACGTATGATTTTCCATCGATGCTTTGTTGTTTCGCTTACGCGCTCAAAAGTGATTATGAATTTTCGTGTCTAGTAGTTTGACCATGCTTAACCACCACCGACAACGAGAATATGCTTCTCCTCGTCGACCGTCAGCGACCAAATTATTCCCGCAGCAATTACACAAAAGGGAAAAAGTAGAATAAGATCGTACGTGTATTAGCCTTTGTTCTCGGGGAGATCGATTTTCTGGATACGTGAAATATACGTGTGCTCGACTAAAATTCGGTTCAATGAATATCTCACTGGAGATGGCCATTATGTTTCAATTTAATACGTCTGTGCACGTGCGCAACTAAAAATATTGCTCCCTTTAGTAAAAATATCGAGGGTTCCCTATAATTAGGGGAGAGAGAAGTTCAAATTATGCCAACGACGTACTTTACGCGATGCATTCTTGATTCTCGCCGATGACGTTGTCAATGTTGGCGAATATCACTTCAAATTTTAAGTACGATACTACAAGAAAATTTTGCTAAGTTTATATAAATTTTATTAGATTTATAAAAGATTTTTATTAGATTTATAAAGAATTTACAGAGAATTTTATTAGATTTATAAAGAATTTCTATTTTATAAAAATCAAGTCTAGTTAACATATCGTGTATCTTATTGGGAAATGACTTGTTTTCTGTTTGTACTACTTGCAAGTAGTCTAGACGTTAAACTGTGCATTCGCAAGATGGACAGTCGAAATACTTGTCCAGAAAATGTACAGATATTTCGGGAAACAAGCAGTCTCTGTAAATAGAATTCTGTTAGATTATCTGTTAGGTATGTATGAGCTTGTAAAGTGTAAAAATAATTAATTTGTTTGCGAGTAACTTAAAAAAAAAAATGTTTCTCAGCAGTAAGTTTCCCTCAACTTTTGAATCTAATTTATTATTAATCAAAGAAGCTATGATATTCGAAATAATATAAATCTCGTCTTATTAATAGGAGATAGAATAAAATTCAAGACATGTTTATAAATGATACGACAGTGTCACATGAATTAAAAATAGTGATGCATGTGTCGACGAATAAAAAGAGATTTAAGAAAATGAAAAGTATATCACATAGACTATAATATTTAGTAGATTATTGTCACTCATAGTGTTCCTATTATTAAACTTTCTCTTCTCCACCGCTGCAATTATTGTCTAACTATTATGAAACTATTGTCAAAGTGAATTATGAATTTTCGTAATTGATCGAGGATTGCTCTGCAAAATTCTCGTAGCAATAAAAATCGCAGTTCTGTAATTGTGTCACTTTCATCGCCAATAAATTAAATTACATTTTACAATTTTTATAATCAAGCGTGTTGATACATAGCTATAGAATACATTTTATACTTTTTGCACATTAAAATAAATTCTCCGTTATCCTCAATTATTCAATTAATGATCTCTTTTCAATTTTATTATAACTAAGGCAGTACTTTGTCCGCGTGCAATGCTTAGGAATATCGTCATTAAATTACACATTAATAATGCTTCTTACGTACGATTAATTCCTGCAATAAAGTTTTATAAATAATTTTTATAAATAAATTTTATAAATAATTAATTCTTGGCCATATTCTCGATCATTGACGATTGATTCTCCTCGTCAGCCGAACATTTATTAAATATTGAATTGTCGCTCGAACTATTCGGCCGATTTCAATTCATTGAATTATACATCAATTGCCATGTTCGATAGAATTTAAAGCGACTTGCGACCCTCTGTAGAATTCAGACTTTCAGCGACCGATTGGGGAAACTTGCCACGATTATTACCGAGAAAATACACCGTCAAATTGAATATCTGATATCCGTAGCGGTGTTTTTACAAAGCGTTTCGGCGCTTGAGCGTGGAAAAATTTGAAATTCCATGCGCCGCGCTGGAAATTGTGGACGTGGCTTAATGAAAATCGACGTGCGTGTAAACGAAACACGATTTGGCTCGACAACTGTTGAATTTATACTTTCCCCTTCCCTCCCTTCCCAGTTATATGCACAAAGTACATAAAAATATCAGCTCTGCGCGTTTACCGACAATAAATTTCGAAGTCACGTTTAAAGAGACTTTTAGAATTTGAAAAGGGATAACAGAATTATTGTAGCTGTGTACGTGTGCATGGCTTCGAAAACTATTGGAAATATGAAAGGATAAAATCCATTGCTCGACGATGAACGAAACGGAGAAAAATCGACTTAAAGTTACGTTATTAATTGGTATTCGAGTTCATTTTGTTTGCCTCGGATGAAATAATGCTGGTAATCACTGTTGCTCCTCGACAAACATGTTTGTTCTCGTGGAAAGACACATTCTAAAAGATAATACTTTATCTTACAACATTTTTTCACACAACAAATAATTTTTGGCGATAATGAAAACTTTAAAGACTTTCCATACTTGCAAAATGCAGCGAAAAGACATTTTTCTATTATTGATCGTGTTCTGGAACTTATGACAGCAAATCGTATGATTGGCAAAAATATCGACAGAAAAATTTATTTCTCCAAGAAATAAAAAAAAGAAAAAAAAAAAGAAAAATGCGAATCTGAAACAACGCTGTTGTTCGTTTTCGTAACATTCGCTAGCACTCGTTTCGTACAATATTCGCTTTGAATCGTATTCGAGGTGCGAGAAGGCGCGTTTTCCCTCACGTTTTCACCAAGCTAATTATCGCAATGAATCCTACTTCCCGCTAACGGCAAATCGTAAGCACGAATCTCGCAATGCAGCGACAAATCACAGCCGACAGAGGGTTGGTTATTCGTTAATAAAGGCCGCGCGACTCGGGGGGTGGTTATCGATAATTATCGCTGGGATTTCGATAAACAATGATACCGGGTAATTCACAAAGAATCTCGCGGAAGGCGGCCTTAAGGCGTGCCAGCCATTGAAAGTGTCATAAAGGGCCTAGAAAGCGTAAGAACTCGAGTTTAGCTTAAAGCCTTTAATTAATCGTGATTACTGCTCCAGGAGTTCTCGTTTCTTCTTTTCACCCCTGTCCCCGCCCACCTCTCCTCTCTTTTCTCGTTCCTCTTTCTTCTCTCCCTTCTTTTTTTTTTTTCCCTCCTTTCTTTCCTTTCTCTCCGCTCGCCTTCTTTTTTTCTTCTCTCTCTTCGCCGCCACCCCGACGGCGGTAGGAGAGTGCACGACCTCAAATCGAAACTCGCAACTCAGCCTCGTGTCATCCTCTCGTCTTTCGAATAAGTGCTCGGTATGCCTCGATGATGCACTCGAAGACTCGTTTCCCACCGATCGAATGTGGGTCAGTTTTATCGAGAGGGAGCTGAGAGGGGGGTGGAACGTACGATAAAGAGAGAGAGAGAGAGAGAGAGAGAGAGGTCTGTTCTATTTTCCCGTCGAGGGGTCCTTTTTGTTGATCTTTTCACGCTCGAATTCCAATAAATGGAATTACGCGGCGTGGAATTTTCAGCGCCTTTCGCGGATTAGAAAATTTCTCGGCCGCGAGATTATGCTCTCGGTACACGCCGCTCGTCGGTGATATCCTCAGCGGCCGGATTTCAATAAAATGGCGCCGCCATCCGGCGAACAGAATTTATCATCGATTCGACGGTGAAATATCACCAACGACCCTGTGCTCGATTCCCGTTGCTATTTTATGTTGTTCGAATCAGGATGCTTGGTGCCTTCCCTCGTCCGCAGCTACGTACACGCGATAATTGCAGTCTTCCAACTGAATTTGTAATTTTCTACGTGTGAAATTTATCGTCGATAAATTTGTGGATCTCTATGCGAGTTTGTTATTTTTCAGAATGGAAAATGGTTGGGAAATATTGTTGGGAAACACCACTCTTCGAATGTTTCAATTTCGTATTTATTTATTTTTGCACGTGGAACATTTTTTTTTTTTCCTTTCGAGTCTAGAATCAGCTAAATTCGAATGTACTTGATAAATTTCTGAACTCGATTTTCTCAAGATTTATTTTCTTTTTTTTTTTATGCAGAATCTACTTTACGTAACCTTGGTAGTATATCATAAAATTTTGCATTTTCCATGAAAATGTAACGAGAAATTGTGGAATCGAATCTTTTTGTCCAATTCGAAAATTTGTATGTGGTTGATTCTGGGCATAAATGAATGATTTGACAATAAGTTATATTTCATATATGAAAATAGAAATTTTTTCATTCTTCGTTTCGGAGGCAAATTAAATTCGAACATTATTAAAAATTAATAAAACATCGGATATTAAAAGCAGGATATTATAAATCAACTGCGTACATTTAAATTTGATTGTTATTAAGAAGTATTGGAAATCAACTGCTCGTGTGTCAAACTGATTTTTAATTCAACACGTTTCGAGTTCTAGTCTCTTCGAAACGAAGCATCAAATAGAAAAATCGCACTCTTCATTTTTCCCCATATTTTTTCCACAGAGAATAACTCTTTATTAATTGTTCGTTTACTTACGCTGACAATTAGTCAAATTCACACGCACTGAACAAACCTTCAGAGTTTAATTTCCCTGGAAACTGAGCTTCGAGCGAAAACATTTCGTTCCGGATATTTTTCTTATCCTTTCACGAAAAATCACCGCGTGCTCGGTTATGCGCGAGCAACGTTTCGACCGCGTATTAATTCAGTTGTGCAAGAGTATGAAATAAAAAAAGATAACAGAAATTAAAATGGATGAATGGTAATGTGCCAAGGGAAAAGCGTAGGTCGCACTTAGAATAATATACAAGTTTCTCTTTTTTACTTTGAATATTTTGTCGTTTATCTTTTTTAATTCACGGTACAGTCTCCGTGTTGAAAAATTAGGGCCATTCACAATTTCAACATCTCGCATTCTTGATAAATTTTGTGATGTCCAAACAAAATTTACTTTGTACGCATTAATGATTTTACTAAATTATTATTGTATCTTTACGCGTACGTGTCAATGATTGATATGTTGTTATACGTAATATTTCGATCGTTAACGTTTGATTATTAGGTGTTTATTACGTGAGCGATAGCGAGTGAATTTTTGTGTTAGAGTATTAATTTTAAATGATGAACATCACTAACGAAATGGAATCTAAACAAAATTTGTTTTATTTCAACATACTCTACTTTGGACATTTTATATAGGTATTTTTTTTATATGCATATATACATCTTCTCAATTTGCAATTTTCTATAAATACATAAAATTCTGCATTTTGGTAATTAGTAGTTAAGCAGACGTACTGTCTAGAATAGTTTTGGGTCATCTGAAAATAAAAAAACATGATAAAATATCGCAAACAAAATTTATACTATTGCATGTAAAATATATTTTAGATATATGCATCTTCTCAATTTGCAATTTTCTATAAATACATAAAATCCGCATTTTGGTAATTAGTTAAGCAGACATATTGTTTACAATAGTTTTGAGTCATCTAAAAGTAAAAAAAACATGATAAAATATCGCAAACAAAATTTATACTATTGCATGTAAAATATATTTTAAATATATACATCTTCTCAATTTGCAATTTTCTATAAATACATAAAATCCGCATTTTGGTAATTAGTTAAGCAGACGTACTGTTTAGAATAGTTTTGAGTCATCTGAAAGTAAAAAAAACATGATAAAATATCGCAAACAAAATTTATACTATTGCATGTAAAATATATTTTAAATATATACATCTTCTCAATTTGCAATTTTCTATAAATACATAAAATTCCGCATTTTGGTAATTAATTAAGCAGACATATTGTTTACAATAGTTTTGAGTCATCTAAAAGTAAAAAAACATGATAAAATATCGCAAACAAAATTTATACTATTGCATGTAAAATATATTTTAAATGCATTATATATTTTAATAGCTGGTAAAAACTGTCAAATTACATTCAGATCTTAAGATTTTTACCAAAAGTACAATGAATATTAAAAATCATAAGTGATCCTAACTCTTTAGGCTAAAGACTGCAGTTTTTTTATGAATTAAACTCGGGAATTCATTGAAAATGGAAACACGTGTACACGTAATTCTTCCCAAAACGGGAAATCGAGAAATTTTTACTGCCGTTTCTCAAAAGCGAGGAGCTTTATAGAAAGAACAAAGATTTACTGCGTCGCGTAACATACTGTACTGCCATGAGCAAAAGTATATGTTCGCATATTCTCGAGGACCATGAGCGAGGGCTCTCATAACTTTTAAAATGTCCATTCATATAAACAGCCTTCCTCACTTGACAGCCTCTGTCGCGTAACTGCGAATCCAGAGTTGTGCGTGCATTTCTCTTTCGAACGGTTAGAAGAATCGGGAAAATATTCCAAGAGAAATGTAGGTAAAAACGTGGTGCTACAGATATTACATCCGATAAAACTATTCGTTGTAAGAATATTTTAATCTATTAAGGAGCAAACAATAACCTATCATGATAATTCCTTCAAAATTGTAGCTTGATCCGTTAAGGATCGATATTACAAGCTTCAGTTTCTTTGAATTTCATAAAATTTCATATAAAATTATATATAATGAATTATAAGTATAAATTAAATCGATTCGTAATTTCCAGTTTTAGGCAGTTTGACCTATTGACCCATTGAGAAATAATTTATCGTGACAAACGCGTCAATTCCTTTAAATTTCATAGAATCAATTTCTTCAAATACTTCAATTTCGCCAGATTTCATAAAATTATGTAAATAGGTATGAAACATAGATTATAAATCACTTTGATTCATAATTTTTAGCTTCATAAAATTCACAAAATTATAGATTCTAAGCAAGAGACGAGAAAATATCAGGCAAGTCCTTGGGATTTCCTTATTGAAAAATTGGATTTGATAATGTAAAACGTTGCTCTTTAATAGATTAAAGAATTTCTCTGATTAAATTTAAAATTTAAATGAAGACGCAACATTCCCTTCCACCTACAAAGGAACATCAGACACAGAAAATCCACAGAAATGGATTTGTCACATTTCTCACGAATTATCTTCAGACCCAACTCTATTTGTATTCCGTCATTTCCTCCAAAGAAAAAAAAAGAAAAAGAACTGCAAGAGATTCTGAATCGGGAAACCCGGGTCTGTACGAGAAATATAAAAATAAATGTCCCGCGCGTTTCAGTGTTTTATCCCGTTTTCTTTCTTTTCTCTTCTTTTCTTTTCTTTTTTTTTTTCTCTTAAATGCAAAAATAAGATCCCGCGATTTTTCCAATTACACCGCGCATTGCTGGAAAACGCCTGTACCGTTTGTCGATAGAGAATTTCTTTGGCGTGCATGTAAGAACCTCATATCGCATTATCGATCTTCGTTACGGAACATTTTTGCCCGCCTTTTTGCGGTACAACAACAAAGAGAATTATTGGAGTAGAAACGCGGCGTCTGGTTTCTATTAAAAAAGCAAAAAAAAAAGAAAAAAAAAAACAGGAAGAAAAAAAGTAGAGGAGGGACAAGGAAAGAAAGCGATTTTAAAGGGAAAAATAACAAGTTCGTACGCTGTTTCTCAACAAATGAAAACGTCTGACAATTTCTGAATTCTTAAATCGGTATATCCTGTTTCTTCCATTCAGGAGCGGAGCAAGAAGTCGTTCAGTTAGCTGCACGTTACTTTCCGACGGAAATGGCAGCGGCTATTCTTTTTTTGCGTGACGATCTGAATTTCCGAGGCAAATGGTACGTTTCCATCGTGGAACGTTTTGTAGGCCCGTATCGCGGAGTTTGTTTCACCGTGATTCAAACAGAAATATCACGACGCGCTTGGAAACAAACGCGTTTAAAATCAATTAACAATTCGCCTGTTACAGCGGTTGCATTCAGAATAATTACTCGGTACTGTGCCAATTAGGCAGACGGTGAAATCTTAATAATTTCTTCTTCTATTTTGAATAATATAATCCTGTCTTCGTTAATTCCCGCTTTGATTTACCACTCACGTACATTGCAAACGTGGCAGATGTTTTATGAAGAAATTCTAAAACATATAATAATTTAATATTATATATAATAAGGACAAGGATAATATATATATTATATATATATAAAACATATAATAATTTAATATTATATATAATAAGGATAAGGATAATATATATATAATATATATATAAAACATACAATAATTTAATATTATATATAATAAGGACAAGGATAATATATATATAATATATATATAATATAATATATAATATATATATAAAACATACAATAATTTAATATTATATATAATAAGAACAAGGATAATATATATATAATATATATATAATATAAATATAAATATATATAATATATATAATATAAAACATATAATAATTTAATATTATATATAATAAGGAGCTTATATAATAAGGTTCCTTGAGCACCAACTTTCGTTAACATTTTCAATGTTATTGCCATTAATTCCAACTTCCAAAGATTTCAAAAATTCTCCAGAATCACCCTGCATTCGTCACTTTCCAAAGTCAGCCGCTTCCGGAATTCCGAACGTCAGTTTCAGCCAATTAGCCAAACACGTTGTCAAGATGTGAATTTTAATCTGACAAGAGCCCCGATTCGTAGAATCATTGTCACGTGGATCGTTTGACCGAAGTATACCGATCATTATTTCAAACACGCCGTGTCCTCGGATGCCGAAAACGAAAGGTCGAGGCATTGGTGTAATTGGCATCAAGCGTGTCTCATCCACCAAAGCAGAAACTCTTGATTAGTCCCTAACGATCAATTATCGTTTTTGTTTTTCTCTCTCGGCGCGTTTGGCGCGAAATGAAAATGCCCGAGTATACGTTCGTGCGTACGTGTACTGCACTCGGAATTCTCGAACGCATACGTCGATCGTATATGCAGCATCCCGAATTTTCGTTCCAACTGTTCCAGCGGGCTACTGGTTGGTTGTTTGTGTCATTCGGTTGTCATTTGCTCGGCGTTCGCTAATGAAGGAGGATTAGGTTGGCCTCGGTTGCCTTTGGTAGCTGCAAGGGACCTACGTAGGTTCGAATTGTATGAATGCAATTGGTTGAATGCAAGAGGTCAAGTGACAGAAGTCAATTATATTTTTAAATGTTCAATATTTTTTTATATTTGTGTGCTGAAGTTGTTTCGAGATTGTCCGCAATATTGCAAATATTACAATATTAAAATATTGTACAATAATATAATATTATATAATAATATTATTATTATTATATAATAACAACTATTATATTATTATAATATTAATAATAATTATATAATAATTATTATAATATTATAATAATATTATTATTATATAATATTAATATTAAATATTAATGATAATAATTTATATTTGTGTACTGAAGTTGTTTCGAGATTGTCCGCAATATTGCAAATATTACAATATTAAAATATTATACAATAATATAATATTATATAATAATAATTATCTTAAATATTATAATAATATTATTATAATATTATTATTATATAATATTAATATTAAATATTAATAATAATTATTATAATATAATAATATTATTATTATATAATATTATATAATAATATATTGTAATATATTAAATTTTATATAGTTTCTGCCAGCGCAGTCTGAGTTATTTTTTAATGTAGAATATTAATGTGCGTTTTTTTTTGTTTTGCATTGAATAGTACAGTTTATGATAAAATTGCAATGATTAATATTTTACCTATTATAATATTGTAACAGGTATCTTGGATATTTTAAATAAATATATAGTTTCGTGCATTCTTCAAATTTTCCATGTATGCATAAAAATTCGCGCTAGTAATAGTTCGTCTTGGAGAAAAAAATATTTATCGTTTACAACAATTATATCTCGTATTTTAATAACTATTGCTTACTAAAATATTTCTATATTGTTATCTTAATAATTATTCAACACTCAATGAAACTAAGAGATGAATTTTGAAATTTTCACGATAACAAAATTCGAAGCTGCTGCCGTTTCAGTGAAGTGAATTTTCAAACGAAAACGGCCGCCTAAAAGCCGAACGAGCACGAACGCGGAAAATCACGTAGAACCGAGATATGAAATTCAATAATCCATGAGAGTGTTTGAGAGCTTTTATTTAATTCGTCACGCATTGTTTCTGGCAATCTCATTTTCGCCGTGTCTGACGAGCAGCAACACGACACAGTCGCGGGGAACTAGATTAAGAATCAACGTGAAGCATCAGAAGCCTCTTTCTGGAACGGATCGGAGCACGATTTTGCATCGTGTACTCGCTGTATCTTCAGCTTAGGGTGCCATCCTCGTCCCTCTTTTCTCCGTGCATTTTCCGAGAAAATTGAATCCCAACACGGCGAACGTCATTGACTGAAAACAAACCTCGAAAGGTCTCTCGTTTCGATTCTGTTCTGAAAGTTGCATAGCTAAGTTACTGACAGAGGCGAGAAGCTGAACATGGCTAAACGCCTATTTTCGCCTATTTTCCTAGCGGCAGGACTTGGTCAGACATTCTCGAAAGTATTAGGACGACATTGCAAATCTCGTATTTGCGAATGAAGGATCAGTCCATGATTTTTGACGAATCTTTATTTTAATAACCCATTGAGGGTTAACGTTGTATTTTTTTATTCAGTCTGGAGGTTTTAACAGAATCTGTCATTCAATGTTGAAACTACGAAAAGAAATTTCAAGGATTCGTCGTGATTATCCTCCACTTACAATCTTTTATAAAATCTAAGGAAATTGAAATATGTTTAACATCGTGATGTTATGAACTCTTAACGGAGAACCATGAATCCAACTAATTTATTATCCATATTCTAAAGTCTATAACATGCTCAGTTTGTATTTAAATAAATTTATATTTACATTTTTATTTATATTACATTCATTATTATATTAAATTCTATTTAAATTTATATCTGTATCTTTATATTTAAGTAGAACGAAAAATAAATTTATTTACTTCTCTAAGCGTGCCGACGAGTCCGAAAAAGAAAGCGACGAATTATCGTGTCGCTCGTTAAGGTCCGCAATACAGTTGCCAGCGGAAGTGGCTAAGCGATGCAAAAAGGAGGAAGAATGGTAGTCGTTGATCGAGCTCATAACGCTTTCCTGCAATTTGAAGTCGAACTCGCGGAACGACCTAACACGATCACCTTCTGTCCTAAGACATCCTGTACGAGCGTGCATGAAGGACGTTGAACGCGAATGGCAACGTTCGCTCGGTCCGCGATAATGGAACCTTTATGATATTTGAACAGAGAGACCTCGACGACGCTCGTGCCAAAGCGAATTTTCCTTCGATCGGCCATAAGACGATACCACGAACCGATGAGAAAATCCATTTTATCGCCCGGCGTGGTACCATTTGCGCCGCACACCCGGCGCTCGCCATTTCTGTTTGGTGATCCTGTCAACGGGCGTTTAACGTTTCGTGAACATTCGGGGCGGAAGGTGGAATCCACGTTACGTCGAATTTCATCGCCCGGATGGCAATTGACTTGTTAACCTTTGATCAATCGGACCGTTGGCAAGGGCTGGCCGCGCTGTTAATCTCGTCTCCTGTTTGCAATTTGCGTTAATCTCGCGGAATCTGGTCCGATAGCGTGGGAAATTGATCTCTAGTGGTTGAGAATGGGTTAATTTGTAAGTTTTCACGGCGAAGTCCGCCAAGGTAAATGTTATGGGTGTATTATCGCGAGATTTGGGTTTACAAGAGGGATTTTTTTCTTTTTTTTTTTTTTTGGAGTAATTTTAAAATAATAGCATGGAATAATTTGTTAGTAAATAATAATGTGTTTGTGATTTGTCACAGTGAAATTCTTAAATTCATTGTACATATTTTTAAGTCATTTGTGGTTGTTTTGTAAAGCATTTTTTACTTAAAGATGGATTTTTCTAGAGGTTCTGAGATGATTTAAATGAGAATTTATGGGACAATTTTATTGTTAAATACTAATATAGAATAATTTATTCGTAAATAATAATGTGTTTGTGAGTTGTCACAGTGAAATTCTTAAATTCAGTGTACATATTTTTAAGTCATTTGTGGTTGTTAAAGCATTTTTTACTTAAAGATGGATTTTTCTAAAAGTTCTGAGATGATTTAAATGAGAATTTATGGGACAATTTTATTGTTAAATAATAATATAGACTAATTTATTAGTAAATAATAATGTGTTTGTGAGTTGTCACAGTGAAATTCTTAAATTCAGTGTACATATTTTTAAGTCATTTGTGGTTGTTAAAGCATTTTTTACTTAAAGATGGATTTTTCTAAAGGTTCTGAGATGATTTAAATGAGAATTTATGGGACAATTTTATTGTTAAATAATAATATAGAATAATTTATTAGTAAATAATAATGTGTTTGTGAGTTGTCACAGTGAAATTCTTAAATTCATTGTACATATTTTTAAGTCATTTGTGGTTGTTAAAGCATTTTTTACTTAAAGATGGATTTTTCTAGAGATTCTGAGATGATTTAAATGAGAATTTAGAGGATAATTTTATTGTTAAATAATAATATAGAATAATTTATTCGTAAATAATAATGTGTTTGTGATTTGTCACAGTGAAATTCTTAAATTCATTGTACATATTTTTAGCTGTGATTTTTTGAAAGTTTCAAGATGATTGTAATTAGAGTGTATAAAGTAACTGAATAATAATATATCTGTGACATTTAATTTTAAATTCTAAATTATAAATATATATATATATATTATCACTATGCTATATCGTTTTTCATTCGAAACAAAATGAATTGGATCCATTTTTTGAAGATTTTAAGATGATTTTGGTATAAATAAGAAATAGAGATTTTGTAAATGTTTCAAGATAATTTTAAAGAATGTTTATAAAATGACAATGTATTTAGTATTTGTATTTCGTTTATCTGAAATTGTTGCCACATTTCTAAGCAACCCACGTTATATAAATAAATTACTATTACATTTCAAGTTATTTATAAATGCATAAATACATATACACCTATTTTCGTAATGTATAAATAAAAATGAAATTTTCTTTTCTAAGATTTTATGGAAAAGTTTCACTTTAATGGAAGTTCAATCGAATCATTTCATCAATATTTCATTTGATAAATAATAATGTATGTACTTGTGATCTTACATTTTCAAGTAATTAAGGCTTGTCACATTTTTAAGTCATTTGTCATCGCGAGACATCAATTTCTGTTTCCTGGTGTCTCAGCGTATCATTGGTATATAGCTGCAGTTAATCTTTCTCGGATCTTTCATTAAAATAATGAAACGGGGGCAACTTCCCACTTGTTTAAACTTTCTCAATTGTTGTTACTACTTTCACCCCTCCTCTGTCATTTCACCGAGTTACCGGTAAACTTCGAGCTAACAACTCTTTCAATACGGTTTACATCGCTTCTGGTTTTACGTTATTAAACACCGTTTTCAATGAGTTTCCAACGACGTGTTTGTTCCACTGTTTCTTGCACTACGTTTGGAAGCTGCGTTTTGCAAATACACTGTGTTTAACTTTGCGCGGTTGCAAAAGCCACGAAATTGTGAAAAATGTTTTCGATGTGTGGAATGTTTCTCGGAATCGCGCGTAAAGGGAAATATTTCTCAAACGTATAGAGAGAACAATGTTTATAGTAGGTATATGAGCGTTAATAGTTTACCAAATACTTTGTTATTTATTGCATTAGCAACATTAATCCATCCTGAAACGTCTAAATCCTCATGTGATGAATTTTGGAAATTTGTCAAATATACTTGAAGAGTCCGCAGAGAAAGAAAAGTATTATTTAGAAAACGAAAGTTTTAACAAACTGACAAGAAGAAAATTTTATTTTACAATTTCCTCTGTGCCATTTCGTAAATTTGCGTTTTCGTTTGGTTAACAATTTTCTTTTCAATCTTCTTTGACAAGCATTAGTTATTGTAATTTGTCACATCATGTTAAATATTATATAATTTTTGTTTAATCTTCAATTTAAATAACTGAATCTTCAGTTCAAATATGGTCCGATCCAAATTCAAATATAAATTATAAATTTGATAAATTTTCAATCATTCTCGTGAAAACAGTACATCTTACATAAAACAGTGTTATTTTTTATTTTCGACTTACATTTGCACGAAGAATTACTCCTTCACTGTCTGTGCCATTATATCAAGAGTTATTTATTTATTTCTCTCTTTTGTCAAATATAATTCTGCGATTTGGAAAGATATATTCATTTTCATGTTATTTGTCTCTTAATAAACTTGAGAAAATTAGGAAATCTTCAGGAAATTAATTTCAAAGCACTTTTTAACTTTATAAAATTAAATTTAAAATAAAATGAAATTAATATAAAATAATAGATTCTTTTGTCAAACTTTTCTATGCTACCACGGAGTTTCATTCAGACCATCTGCTATGTTTATAGCAGTACACGCTATTAACCGACCCGTATCATGCTCGTTTCACAATTTAATCAGCCGTTGAAAATAGGGAGAGATAGAGCGAGGGTACGTTCACGTCAATCGATTCCACTAACGATCTAAATAGCCAATGCCACATTGGTTCAGTGTATCGGTCGTTTGATATACGTACTCGTCCCATGTTTAATCTTTTATGTCCGGCATTGCGTTATTTCTGACATTTTTGTTAAATTTTTTGTGTCACTGAATAATTTAAGGAAAAGGAGGAGTTTTTTAATAATTTTCTTTAATTTTTTTAATAATTTCTTGCTGAGTTTCCTAAACCCAATCTATAATTATTCGCAACACAGTGCGTAAGATTACGAGAATTTAAATTCAGTAACGTTGAAAGTTACAATACTGATTAAGCGTTCGAAACCTGTGAATTTAATATCAGAATTATCAATAACTAAAGCATCAAATATGTCGTCAAGGGTGTCGATGTGAACAAATGTGTAGCATAAAAGGATAAACAGGTGTCTGTTTGTTCACTGTTGTTTATGTTATTTCCAGCGTTGTTTAAAATTGAACGAAAATTACAATTGGAAATTGTAGTACAAAGCAAAAAAAACTAAATAAGTACAAAATTTAAGTACACAAGTAGAATTCGATTATAAATCTTGTCGTGTATCTAAAAAAAAAAGAAAAATCTAAATGTGGAACAAAGTGGAGAAAACATTTTTTCTCGAAACGTTTCACATTCTTGTTTTTTACGCGGAGAGAAAGAGATGTTATAATTGGTGGTAAGTTGGAATGTTTTATCGATTTGACAAATTAATACGACTGGCAATCCGCGATGGCGTAAATGGGGCTCGTAAATCTGAACGAGCAATATTGTCGGGGTGTCAGTAGAATATCGATATTGTCAGTTGTTAATTGATCTCCGTTTTAATGACTGAAATTGGATCGCAATGAAATGGAAAGAGGGACATTAAACGTTCTTTTTTTCTGTTTTTTTTTTTTTTTTGTTTTGTTTTGTTTTGTTTGTTCATTTTTCTTTTTTGTTTGCACTCGTTCCCGATCACTTCTTGAAATTGCTTTTATCGAAGCTTGTTATTTAAAGGATATCACGTTCGCGTTCAACATTCTACAAAGTGAATCTTTAATCTTTCAACGCTGCGTGACAGTCGCAAAGTATAGCTGGTGTATTCGTTGTCTAGTTTGGAAAAAGCATAAGGGCACGGACAAACGGAAGAGTTAATGCAAATATCCCCTATGATGGAAACTTTGTACATAGCTGGCGTTGAATGTTAATTAACTCTGCAAAGTGAAACGCGAAGGAAAATGTTCAGTTGCAAGAAAAATTAACCTTCGAATGAAAAAAAGTCCTTTTTTCTCTGAGACTTCATTAAGTATTAATCAGTTGCATGATCAACGATACTATGAACTTTGTTTCATAAAATTAAGTTCAGATTATTTGCACAACGTTGTATTTATTACAACATTTTGTTCACTGTTTATTGCAGATTATAAAATACTTGAATCGCCCGTTTATAATTAATTTCACAACTCATGATGTAATATTATCATAGATATAGTTATTTAAGCTAACGCTGTAAGAGTTGTATTATTTTATAGTTCGTACAGAGGTAAAGTTCTGTAACATTTTTGATAATAGAATATGTTTCCAGAGTCGCCAATAATATTCATTTAGTCGTGACAAAAGAATCATTATAGCTGTTGGAAAGAAATTAAAGGAAGTAAGATGCACGATACATGAAATTGAACAGTTACACGCGAGAGTAGGATTTGTGCGAATCTCATACGCAGTTCAATACAAAACTTACTCTACTTGGCGTTAATTAGAGAATTTACAAATGTAACTATTTATTTATTCTCTATGGATAGACTCAGAGTTTTATGCAAACTTCATATGTATTTTTAATCTAGACAGACGTTTCTTTCACGTACTAAATATTATAATAGTTACTTCGGGTATTACATGCACTTCTAATTTTCTCACGGACGCACAAAAATTCGCGGTCTGATCGCAAATATCAATCTTTCACTGTTGCATTAATTCGTGTCGCCAAGAGACAAATTCAGTCGGAGAAAGGTGGAATGAAAGAAAGAAATTGTTTCGCTCTGAATTCATTGAATTTGTCACATGTATGCACGTCGACGCAACACTAAGCGTTAAACGTTGACCACTTGCGCTGGCAATTAATTGCCGACCATAACGAGTGACCGAACTGTATACAATAATTAGTCACTTTTTTTCTTGAACTCGCCGGTATGATGTCACTGGATAGAAATTATTGAAAAGTAATAAGTTTATCGTTTGTTTTGCTTAAATATACTTAAAACTGAGAAGATATTACAATTTTGGAACAAAATTTCTCAACGTGGCACGTCATTTTAGTGCAAAAAGTTAACCACTTGCGCTGGCAACTGATTGCGGACCATAACGAGTGATCGAACTGTATACAATCATTCGTCACTTTCTTTCTTGAACTCGCCGGTATGATGTCACTGGATAGAAATCATTGAGAAGTAATAAGTTTATCGTTTGTTTTACATAAATATACTTAAAACTGAGAAGATATTACAATTTTGGAACAAAATTTCTCAACGTGGCACGCCATTTTGGTGCAAAAAGTTAACCACTTGCGCTGACAACTGATTGCGGACCATAACGAGTGACTGAACTGTATACAATCATTCGTCACTTTCTTTCTTTAACTCGCCGGTATGATATCACTAAATAGAAATTATTGAGAAGTAATAAATTTATCGTTTGTTTTGCTTAAATATACTTAAAACTGAGAAGATATTACAATTTTGGAACAATATTTCTCAACGTGGCACTCCATTCCAGCGCAAAAAATTAACCAATTGTGCTGGCATGAGTGACCGAACCGTGCACGATAATTCGTCGCTTTCTTTTTCGAACTCGCCGGTATGCTGTCACTGGATAGAAATTGTTGAGAAGTAATAAGTTTATCGTTAAAAACTGAGAAGGTATTGCAATATTGGAGCAAAAAAATTCTCGACGCGCGTGTCACAAGTGTTTAAACTTGCATCGTGTTGGCCTCGTGTTGAAGCCGCGAATCCTCCATCGATTTCCCACTAATCGGTGCGTGCGTTGCGTGCGTGTGACAGGTGGACGTCTCGACCCAGGTGGATCTGCACGGTGGTTTCGGGGCGCCAGCTGGCAGCATCAGCATCGACTGGGATCGCAGGGCGACCCCGTTGTACTCGCGCGAGGACATCAAGGAGCAGTATTGCATAACCAGCCGGCAATTGGACGCGGTGGAGAAGTCGGGCGGTGGCTTCTTCGGCTGCCTGTCGACCAGGGGCCCGTCACCGTGCACCTCCGCGAGGACCTCGATCCTATCCGCCTGCGTGAGGAGCGTGCCAAGCGATGAGAACCTCTGCGACGCTCCTTACCCACGACGATCCCTGCAGATCATGTACCGGCAGCCCTACCCGACCTACTCGAGGGGTTTGTCCCGTTACGACTTCGAGGACGAGGCCGACTGGATCGAGAGTTCCTACTTCCGGCGCAGACCCAGGTCCTTCTGCACCGTCCCCGACCCGAAAAGGTGAGTCTGTTTTCTGTTTGCAAGTCGCGGAGATACAGTGTAAGATAAAAAAAAAAATGGTATTTCGTTTTCCAAATGATGTTCTCGTTTCATCGTCCTTTTTTCCCTGCAATATATACGAAAATAGAGTTTAAATAATATTATGTTTTAATAATATAGTCTCTGGTTGAATTGAGGGTGGGCGGTTGAATTGAGGTTTAAATAACATTATGTTTTAATAATATAGTCTCTGGTTGAATTGAGGGTGGGCAAACGGAGCTTTTATAATATATTATATTTTATAATATCGTTTTTTGTTCTCGGTAAGTCTTGAAGGTTTAAGATTAAAATTTAATTTTTATTCGTTGACATATGGACAAAAGTCACGCAATTTTTTTTTTCTTTTTTTTTTTTTTTGCTAAAATGATGAAAGCAAATACCTAAAATTGTAAAAATACGCACGTACGTTTTGTCACAGCTTTCGACATCGGTTTTCATCACAGGAACTCTTATATTATACACGCTCGATATTTTTAAATTGCCAGTTAAATTGCACCAAAAGGAAAATTCAAAAAATAGTTTGGAGTGCAAAGGATTAATAGTTTCGTATTACATTATTACACATAATGTTTCATTATTCAAGCGTTATTATTATTAATTTAGATTACTTAAAAATAAGTGCACAAGGAATATGGCAGAAAGGATGTTGCCGTAATCAAAGCAATGCACAAATTATTAATTATTAAAAAATCAATATTATTATATATATGGTATTAATATTATTATATGTGGTATATATAATAGTTATATGGTATATATATATATATAGTTAATAAAAATGATTGTCAAATCACATTCAGGCCTTTAAATTTTACTAGAAGTACGAAAGATGTTGAAAGTTGTAAACTTTTTGCAGCAGTATTAAAAAGAGAAAATTTACACTTTATAAATAGACTAGATGCATTGGCTATATTAAAAACTAATGTTGTAAAAACTGTTGTTTTGATAGATTTTATAATTACGTTGCGGTCAAATGAGCCGTTCATTTTCCAAATCGATTCTTCACTCTGCAAAATGAAAAATAAAGAAACTGTCACGTTCTTTTTTTTTTAAATATTTCTTTTGAAATTTCTTTTAAAATTTATTATAAAATGTATAAAATAGCATATCCCTGGCATAATCACACTGGCTTTTGAAACAAATTATTCGTTATTAACTCTGGTTAATATGGTGACGTTAAACATAATTATCAAGGAGATTTATTTCAAATATTATAATCAATTCAGTCTCTGAACGACTCAATTACCGAATCGTTCTCGTAACTCTTCAATTAAATTAATTCTACAAGAATTGGGAAATATTCCATTTTTATTACTATACCGTATCGCCTGTTTCGTATCGGTGTAACAAGGAAAGTCTCGTAGAGAACGAAATTTATACATTAGCTGTCAAAGAATAATAAATTTCGTGCTTACTCTAATCACGATGTACAGAGAAGTATCTCTCCATTTTAATTTTCGCGAGCGCAGCACGCGTCAAAGTTTAAACAATCGCCATCGATCTTGCTACATTCCCCGTCCAACGACAAACTCGTTGCATTAAATCGTAAATGCAAATTACGCGCTTCGATTTATCTCTGCCTCACTCTCCCCCTCACACCTTTGTTGAAATATTTTCATTAATTCCGTGTCGCATCTACGACGATGCCTTTAGATACCATTTGCACGGTGGTACCGCCTAGTACAGGAAACGAAAATATCGAGGATGCAAACCACGAAAATGCAAATGAGGCCGCGGCAATCATAAACCAGCGTCGTCGTTCGCGTCGTTGAATCCTCGGTAGCTCGTCCGTTCCTTTCCCAATTTCTTCGCGAGCAGATTCGAAAAAAGAAGAAATAGGAGTGGCCGTCGTGGCGGTAACTCGTTAATATCGAGTTGTGCGACAAATTTAGCACCGTGTTTGCCGCGATAATATTCTCTCAGGGCGTAAAGGAGGTTTGCCGCACGATGAGAGACATCGTCGTCGTTCGCGGTGCCGTGATTCGACGGTGTAAATATTCCCGAAGTGGCACCGAGAGGAATTAACCACTCGGAACTTCGAGTATAAAATACACCGGGGCACCGGCCAGAATCTTAAGAAGGATGTTCGGGAGTTTGTAACCCCCTCCAGCTGTCTGACGTGACGCTTTCGCGAAACCTCGTTATCGACTGGTTATTGCTACTGCTGAGGAGAGAAACGTACGATCGAGAGAAGAAATCGAGGAAATACAATAAAAGGGGGGGGGGCGGCAGTTTTATTTTTATTTCTGTCGATAACACAGTCTAATTTTTTTTGGTACAATTCGCGCGTATGCTCGAGTCAGTGATACAAGACGAGTTTAATTGTGTGTTGTCTAAAGCGAATGATCAGCACTTGGCAAATTAGTTTTAGTTTCTAGATATTAAACCGTACGTAGCAGAATTATTTCTTTCTGTCATTCGCGAGTTAGTTTTCAATTTTAAAATTATTTAGTATTAATTTATTATTATATTAATATGTTTATATATTATTTTATACCATTATTGTTATATTAATATATTATATATTTATATATTATTTTACTATTATTATTATATTAATATTATTATTATTGTACTATTATTAATATTATATTAATATTATTATTATTATTATACTATTATGAAGTAATACAGTAGTACAACAGAATTATTTCTTATTTTAGTTTCTAGATATCAAATCGAACGTACTACATAGCAGAATTATTTCTTTCTGTCATTCACAAATTAGTTTTTAATTTTGATTATTTAGTATTAATTTATTATTATATTAATATATTTATATATTATTTTATATACTATTATTATTATATTAATATTATATTAATATTATTATTATTATATTATTATTATACTATTATGAAGTAGTACAGCAGAATTATTTCTTATTTTAGTTTCTAGATATTAAATCGAACGTACTACATAGCAGAATTATTTTTTTCTGTCATTCACAAATTGGTTTTCAATTTTAAACCAAAATTATTTAGTATTAATTTATTATTATATTAATATATTTATATATTATTTTATACTATTATTGTTATATTAATATTATTATTATTATTACTATTATACTGTTATGAAGTAATACAGTAGTACAGCAGAATTATTTGTTATTTTGTTATTTTAGTTTCTAATGTGCGAAACATTGTTTCGTTAATTTCCTGTCTTGCAAGTGATAGTTTCGATTTTGAAAGAAGAAGCAAATGACAAACCATTGTATGAAACTTCAGTTCGAATTTTAAATTTAATTTCTTCAAGCTGAATTTCCGTTGATAAATGAAAATTATACGCAACGTTTCAATGCCTTACATCCGAAACAATTCCGTTACGATTTCAATAAGCGATGCTTACCTCGAAAAATTGAAAAGAAAATCGTCGGATCAATTAAGATGCTGTTTTGTGTACAAGAAGTAAAAAGAAATTACGCTTATTTTTTTTCGTTACTCTCACCTTGCCCCGATCTCTCCTCGAGTCCGATGGCGTGCTCAAGGGGTTTGGTTTATTTCTGATTGCTGCGGTGCAGCCTTCGTCGACATTGGCTTCAAAGCCAATCGATGAGAAATTATGGTTGCCCGCTGCCGTATTTAGACTTTGGTTAGCGCGTCGATGCGAGCACGACGCGCGGAAAAATAAGCGCGTGGTCACGTGATTCCGATCGATTTTTTAATTATTATCGCGGGGAAAAAAGAAAAAAATTGTCACGTTAGGGAAGCCGATTATGTGTGCCGATGCGTTAACACTTAGCAGCCGCGGCAAGTGCACGCTTTGTGCTTTGTCTTCGACCAGTTTCGAACTATTGTTGAACTGCGTGCCTCTCGAAACCGCGGATCACGTATGGCTGATGCATAATGGTGCTCCAGCTCATTTTGATTGACGTCTCGATCTCTGGACTTAAATCCTCCAACTTCGATACGTGAAGTGTCCTCGCGAATCCCTTTGGCTTGTAGTACACTGGTTGATAACCAGTCGAGATATTCCGACAGCGTGTTAAAGAGGGCTGCCAGTAACTTTGAACATTAATCCAGCAATTACAATGCCATTGGACGCGAATAAGGACCTGAGAGTGCTCTTGATTAGATCACGTTTGTTAGTCAGATCAGCTTAATGATATATCTTTTTTCAAGGCAACTGTATAATCAACACGCTGCACTTTTGTACGTGTTTTTGTTTGTGGAATTTTTACGAAATATTACGTTTCAAATGAAAGTGCAATGCGACTGTATTCTTCCTTTTCTTAAATGTTATTTAGTCACTTGTAGCATTTAAAATTCTTTTCACTTATTTGACCATTTTTAGAATATTTATAAGAATAGACTATTATACAAAGTATTCGATTGTTTTATTTAGTTTAATTGTGTTTATAATAAGTAAGAAGAATAGAATCTTCAGATAAGTTTTATCATATTTGCTTCAAATGTTATGTAAGTATTAAATAAATATAAAATAATAGAACAATACTGTATTTCAGTACGTTTCTGTATGTCACCATTTCACGCAATAACACCAAGAGAAATTATGATTAAAATTCATCCCATTCGTTGATACGTGGTGGACGAAAGGAAGTTGAAAAAGCGAGTGCCACGAGTTAATCAATAATTTTATGAAATGGAATTTTATTTAATAAAACGAATGAATAGATTAACGTACAGGTCAGAATAAATCGCTGTTATTAGTGTCGACCAAAAGTCATCTAATTATGAAACACACGTTATACACGTGCTAATTATTTTAACTGCTTGCCTTACGATTATTATTATTATTTTTTTTAAATCATAAATCAGCTTATTACATTACATCGTATTAAACGTAAAGTATGTCGAAACGTAGAATTGGAATTTTTTATTAATCTTCAGATTCGAATTCCACAGAATATATACAATTTCAGGTCGAAAAAATAATAGACACAAAGGGTTAAACTTTCCTTTGTTTGCCAGTATATCACCCAATTCGAATTATGTTCATTAAACTATAACAAGAAATAATTAATTTTTTTAACATTACAGACATTCTTACAATCACTTCATTGCATCTCACTTTTAAATAACATTTAAACATTAATGTCTCTCTTAAAACAGGGAACTACTAAACATTCAAATAATCACTTTTCAAATGACATACTTAGAGATCAAATATCTTTCTTGAAACTAACTTTTCTCACTTCTTGCGTGCAATTTAAAGTAGCAAGCGCACGTTCGTCCACCCTTTTATTCGCAATTAAAATTATCATAACCTGGCCTCCTCTCTCTTCAAAGACTCAGGAATTACACGTTTCTCGAAAAAAGAAAGAAGAAGAAGAAGAAACAGGAAACAAGAGACGTAGAGGCGAAATTCTGTTTATTAAAATCGTAGGAAAGAGAGTGGCTGCGGAGGGGCGAGGTTATTACGCACCCCTCGACGTACAGACGGTAGTCCAAGTGCAATTTATTTAGGTCGTTGTTGCAGCGTCGCGGCAGCAACGTCGCCTGGGCGTCACCCACTTTTCTCGCGAGATAATGCCTGTCACACGTGAGAATCGGTTTCTCACCGACACAATGGGAACGAGAATGTAGCCGGAGCCGTGCGTGTGGCAATATCGTTCGTCGTGGCGTGTTAAATAAAAAGCCGGCGTGTCCCCGGGCAGAAATAAATGTCTATCGGCTAACCGGTTAATTAAGCCGCGCGGATCCACGGCCAAGGAAACCCCCTGCCGGTCTGCTTTTATCCTAATGTCATCCGGTAGAAAAAAAAAAAAAGAAAAAAAAAAAAAAAAGAAAAAGAAGAGAAAAAGGAAAAAAGAAAACGCGACGCGCTTTCTTTGGATCGTTAACGCCCCGGCCATTGTCTCGCGATTATGAAACGTTCTTCCGCGACACCTGTTGGATCATCGGTGCCAGAAAGCTCGTGCACGCGTCCGCGCAACGCCTCCGCCTTTTCATTTTACGTTCCGCGGCTGAAACGACGCTGTTTAACATCCCCCCTCGCGCTGGCAACTGCGGGTTCGCGGACCATAACGAGTGACCGAACCGTGTACAATCAATCGTCGCTTTCTTCTTCTTTTGAGCTCGTCAGTAGTAAATTTATTATTTACTTTTTTTTTTTTTTTATTAATTTATTGTTTATTTTGCCTGGGTTTACACTTAAATATATTTGAAACTGAGAGAATGTTGCAATTTGGGACGAAAGAGTTTCTCGACGTGCGTGGCACTTCATTCTCAGCGCGAGAGGTATGAAGCCATGACGTTCGAGGACAGTTTACATTCGGCTAGATCTCTTTATCTATATAAAAAGATCGCGTGATTGCGCGTTCGCTTTGTGTTCGCCTACGTTTCATTTAATTATTTAATTTTTGAACTTTTTCTAATTCTATGCAACTTTTTCAATTTAATACTATAATTTAATACGTATCAGTTAATAGTATCTTCATGTAACTATAAAAATTGCATGGAATTGAAAAGTTCTTTAATTTAAAAATTAAATGAAAATGAGATGTAGGAGCTGAAATGAAATGAAATGGAATAAAAGTAAAATGAAATGTAAGAGTTAATAAATTCATTAGAAAATAAGACTATATGCGAGTATCTTTTATGAATTACATATATGTATATTCAAAAGCTCGTTTAAAATTTTGCCAATACAATTATAATATTTGTTGTAGCGTTTATAAAATTCCAGAATGTCTTGTATAATATATTCACAGAAATTGTCCGCAAATTTTTAAATTCCTTCGTGAACCACTGTAATTATTATGTAATATAGAGAATATTTGCCCTGTAATTTTAAACAATTAAACACTTGATTGTTCCCTTCCTTATTCAATTACAAAATTTATAATTCCCAATATTCTTTCATTACGCACGGCGAGTGAATTGAGCAAGCCGGAAAATTTTATTTAATGTGGCATATATCTCCGATAGTATCCATTCGTTTCCGATGAAATTTCTGTACATCGCGGCATACATTTGCACTAATATGAATAATATTTGCACGTACCACGTTCGTTCAAACACAGCGGCAATAAACAATGCGTGCTTTTATGAAAATGAAACCGTCGAATATACGGAATCGGAAAATTTATCAAAAAATAAAGGGAAATAGAGGAAAGAAAACAGAAATTGTGGGATAAAGGACCTAAATTTCGTTGTCGAGATCTCTCAGTAGAAAAAATATATGTTCAATGTTGGCCAGCGGTAATGATGTAATGATTATTTATGCAAATTCATTCTTTTTAAAGATCTAAATCGGTAAAGAAAATTATTTTGTGTAAATACCGAATGTTACACTTCGGACGTTTTATTTATAAATATTTTATAAATAATATTTTATAAATAATATTTATAAATAAAACGTCCAAAGTGTAACATTCGGTATTTACACAAAATAATTTTATAAACTTTATTTATTTTATTTATTTTATTTATGTATTTTATTTATTTTATTTATTTTATTTGTATATTTTATTTATTTTATTTATTTATAAATATTATTTATTAAATTTTATTTATAATACTATAAATAAATTATTTATTTATAACATTATATTTGTATATAATATTATAAATAAAAATAATATAATTATATTAATTATATAATAAAAATTTATAGGAATTAATAAAGTAATTTCAATGTTAAAAATTAAAGATAATAATCTAATTAAAAAAGAAAGTTATTGAAAATGGTAATATAAATTTCGAAATTCGATTAAATCCACGCTCAGGCGGAATTTTCTTTTCTAAATTGACTTTTTTATTAATTGAAAAAAATTTATTAAAGTTAAAGATAATTACTGAAGTTAACAGAAATAAATATAATGAATAACAGAGGAGTAAGTTTTATTTCCCCTACTTGTAAATTAGAAGATGAACTTTCCTGTTTGCAGGTACACATGGCTACCGGAGGACGAAGAGTCAACGAAATTGGAGGGCCCTCGGCCTGTGTTGCCGCCAGCACCACCGCCGCCCACCTCCCAGGCACCGAAAACGAAGCACGTGAGCTTCGCGAGATCGCACACTCTCACGTCCTTTGACGTTCCAAGGAGCAGAAGCCCGCCGAGACCGCAGAACCAGGAACGCCTCATAGATTCACAGCCAACGATACAGAACGCCATGCTTCCTTCAACTTTACCCATGATGCATCCGTACACCGCTAACGAGCCCCGAGTTATTGTCCTCGGTGAGTCCCTTTTCTCCAGTAAATACGGTAATTAACGTTGCGGCCTGGAGTAATTGCGCGCAACGTTGCCCAACGTTTTGCGTGTATTTATCCTGCACGAAGTTAACTCGTCAAAGTGTCTTAATGCCTCATTAAAGGCCGCGAGCGTAAAATCTGTATCAAAACGAATTAGCCCGCGTTGAGCGACGAAAATTTGCCGAAAGTCCGAAATTAGGAATGCATTTTTTGAACGTGCACGTATTTCGACAAATATTCAATATTCGAATGTATGATTATACATCCATGTACACGAATGCATTGAGTATTTTTTATATTCAGTGTTTGAATATTCAATTTTCTTTACATTTGTCTGAAAGAGCTAGATACAAGGCTCGTTAAAGTCTTTCCAGAATCTGTCTGAATTTTAACTAATAAATAAATTGCAAAACATTTGCAACGATCGAAATTTGCTGATGTACATATATACTTGTACAGAGTTTTGTACTATGTGCAAAATTTGATACTCGGGCTTTTGTGAAAACTTGGGCTTTTATTTATTTCTTAATTGGAATAAATCAAAAGCAGACGACACGTTAATGCACGCCATTCAACGCTACGAAAATACGTTTCGTTGAAATTCCGCGTATTTTTCCACGAGTCTCAGAACGTCTCAGCACCTTGGAGGTCAATTTTCACGCGCTCGCATTTTTCACGGTTTACTCGCGTCTCGTTTTTCTCGCGAGGACTTGCAGACTTGCTGTCCCTTCGAAAGTACGTACACGTTTACTACGTGCAATCTAAATAGATCCTGTGAACGTAACTTGAAACTAAAGCTGAACATTGTGCCAAAAGAACCCTTTAGAGGGAACGTTTCAATGGGACACGGCTCGCGCTTGAAATTTTTCTCCGCCTGAAGCCACGCCAAACCAGATCACCGAGCGAGAAGTTTCCGCGGGCATTTAAGGTTCGCGTAATTAAGGCTTCGAACTTCTTGCGGTGTTTCAACCAATAATAGAGACGGAATTAGTAACAAAAGTTGCTCGATGCTGAAACTCTCTGCAAGAGTTTCCACTGAGGATTAAGAAATGGCACTAATGTCATAAAAGTATTTCAACGTTCTTTTAATTTTTAGAAATAGAATTATGGAACAATTATGGAAATGATATTAATTGTTTACGTATGGATTGCTGGGAAGTACATTAACTATTTGTTGTGTTGTAACAGACGAGAAAACTGAGTACGTAATGTTTTATTGAATATTTGCATTTGGAATACAAGAAAATATGTAATGTCTTTGTAAAGCTTTCCAAAAAGAATTTTTGACACTTCTGCCAGTCAGTTTTGCATTTCAACTAATTTTGAACAAAGATACTTATTAGTTTTTTTTTTTTTTAATGAATTTAATATCTAGTTCAAAAATATAAGAAGAAGTTCTCTAACTTGGATCGACTCCGAAATTCACACATAAATTAATTTGGACTGAATTGTTGTAGTCTGTCTGTTGCTAATATTGTTAATAGGTTCTCATTTGTTAATTAACACTTTTAAATATATATGTAAATTTAATATATTTAAAATATTTAAAAATATATTTTTATTGTATTTATTATATATATTATATTTTAAAATTTAATATATTTATATTAATTATTAATATATTAATATATTTATTATATTTATTATATATATATATTTTAAAATTTAATATATTTAAAAATATATTTTTATTATTAAAGGTAAATAAATGAAATTTTAGCACAAAGAATTAAAATATTTCCACGTTGAAGACAATATATGCTTATTGTTTTATTGAAGCGTTAATAAATGTATTTTGTGGAAATATTGACAATCTACGTAATCTGTTAATATAAATGCACAAAGGAAATTCAACAGGATAATTTCCTGTTGTTGAGTAATATTATTTTATAGCGTGAGTTTTGATTTGTTTGTGCGTTGCTATTTATTAATAACTCACGATATAAATTAATCGTGAAACGAATTATATTCCTTTTTTATGGGAATGGAACTTTTGTAAATAGACTGCGAATTTACGTAATTTTGTATCTTGCGAGGATAATTGAAAAGGCAGAACTTTTAAAAATTATTTTACTTATTAAATATTGTCTTTTCATTATATTGGATTGAATGTTAATCTACAAAAATTATTTGTACCTATTGTGCCTAAAATTACTTAATTTAAATATATTTTAATGTTTAGTATGCATTTCTGCATCTCTGGATTTGTCATGAACGTGTTTAAAAATTCGCAATTTATTAATGAAGTTCTTAGTGAAGTATTTACGAAACGGAGCACTTCCTGTCGTCCTTTTTTTTCCAGCAGTTTTTCGCAATAATTCTCTACGTAGAGCTTCGAATCTTCAATATTGCATAGGTTTTTCGAAACGACGAGCTTTCGCTTATTAATTATTTTTATTATCCGGTGTAATACAATGACGTAAGCAGAAGCTTTGTTCTCACGAAGATGCAGGTTTCTAGTAAAGTGGCAATGGAAATCTTAAAAAGTTGGACATCTTGATGACACTTCATCAATCATTCGTGATTAAGAAACAGCCTATCAAAGTGAAATAGTTCTATTGTTCCAGCACGAACTAGCGATAAAAAGGAAAAGCCGATACGTAGCTTTCGTTTTTTAACGGACATTCAGTTGGTGATTAATAGACCAAGGATTTTCATGTGAATTCATGTTTTCTCTTTTTTAGAATATTAGAAGAGAAATAGAATCTTGATGGAAAATTGTTTTGCGCGCCAAATGTTACAAGAATCACCGTATTTTATTATAGATTTATATTACATTGTATTATACATGTCATTACGTTATTTTAAATCATATTATGTGCATTCTAATTAAAATTAATAGTCTAGTATAACTGCCAGAAATCAAATTTTTTAAGAGGGGAAATATATTAATTAACTTCAAATTATTTATAAAATTTTTTTTAAATTACGAAATATAAATGTCTGTCCTACTTTTAGATAAAGAAATTAAAGAAATTAATAGAGAAATTGAATTTACGTTAAAAGAAGATTATATTTTTAGTGCCATTTCTTTGAAGAAATGAAGAATACCATTATAAAAGGAAAACTCAGTGTGCCATTTATAAAAAGAAATATTGCGAATCCTAACAAAGAGATATTTGATCCTAAATTACTGGTATAGAAAATAAAAGTTTAATATTTAATATTTTTCATATTTTATAATATTTAATATTTTTTAATATTTTATAATATTTAATATTTAATATTTTTTAATATTTTATAATATTTAATATTTAATATTTTTTTAAATATTTTTTAATATTAGTTTTCTTTAATAAGTTCCTTTTACTATTTTTTTTAATATGTTCTTTTTACTTGTAAGTAAATTACAAAAGTAGTATCACAAAAGCATATCAATTTGACACTGAAAAAATTTGATGTAGCATTTATAGTGGTTTTTTTCAATTTTTTCTTCAGTTGAACTTGGAAACAATGTAATAATCTCGGAATGCTATTGCTAATTTTTTTATATAATGGAAAAAGTTACTTGTATTTTGAGGAAGATTAAAGAGGAAATTAGGGGAAATTAAATTATGAGAAGGAAATTGAGGAAATGGAGGGAAAGTAAACTTAATTGTGTAGTACAGTTATTCTTATTGGCACGTACAACATTTTCCGATAAAACAACAAAATATTTCAATACTTTCAGAGTGTTTTCTGCAAGAGTCTTCAAATACGAAACTCGTGAAAAATGGACGCTGTGAAAAATTATACTTTCTCCGTAATAATATCATGGGAAGCTTACACCTTTAACAACGAAGAGATAATGCTAGGTTCTTATCTTCTCGGGAGAAAATAGCATAAAACAATATGAAAATTCAACAGTTAGATCAACTTTTGTTCATATATCATCGAGCACTTAATATAATTAAAATGTAGTTACATTAAATCATCTGTGATTATTAATGATAAGCTATAATCTTAATTATAATACATTGCTTTTTTTCTAAATTCTTTAAATAATTTATACAAATTTTCAAATTGTATTTATCTATCTGCATAAGTCTATTTTCATTCTATTTCAATCCATTCACTATAGTGCATGATACTGTTTCTTTTATTTTTTAATCATAATTCCTATTATTGGCTATTCGAAGCTATTAAAATTTGTGTTTCACATTTCTCGATCTTGGAATTTTTGAAAATTCAAGAGAAATATAAAATACTTAAATGTTCGTTACATATTTTTGTAGCAAATCGCTATAGTCACCAGTGACTTCACTCTAGTTTTCACATTAAATGACTCCCACGTTCTTAGGATGATATAATCAAGTTATTTATTAATTTCGTATAAATCCATAGTTTTGCATCCAAGATTTCGAATTGATAAAATTTATTTAAGTTACACAATTAATTTCTCAAGATATTATGAACGAAAATTAAACGGAATCACACGAAGGAATGATATTGATGTTGTAATCATTTTGTTCGAAATGAGCAAATGCCGGGTAATTTATAAATGCGAATGTACTCTCTCTTTTCGACGGTAATGCGATACGCAGGTTGATTCTCGTAACTGTAACAGGTTATATCCCAGGAATGTTAGGAGATAAAATGTTGCAGAAGAGAAAATTGATTGGTATAAGAGGATCTACCTCTCCACAGGCTTGCTTTCTTCGTAAATGCGACGATGTTCATAGAAAATTCAAACGCAACTTTCTTTTGTACATTTCTTTTATACATTAATCGAACGAAGCTCGATGAAAAATTATTTACTTTGATAAATACTTTGACTTCAACTTCGTAAAATTTACCATACGAAAGATGAGGAAGGACAAGAACACATTTGTCTTTCACACATAAATTATAGTTAAAATATCCCCTGAACTAACAATTTTTCGACACACATTCAGTACCTTTTTACAGAGGCGAGAGTTGCAACATTCTCTCAGTTTTAAGTATATTCAAGTATAACCCAGACAAAATAAATAATACATATTAAAAAAATAAACAATAAATTAATAAAATATAAATAATAAATTTATATACTGACGAGTTCAAAAGAAAGAGAAAGCGACGAATGATTGTATACGGTTCGGTCACTCGTTATGGTCCGCGAACCAGTTGCCAGCGCAGGGGGGTTGAAAAAGACGAAGTTTCTACGTGCAACGTTGCATTTACGAAAAAAGTAAATCCGCAGAAGAGTAGACGCTCTTTATACCGATCAATTTTCTCCTCCACGATCTTTTTCACGTCTTCGACCATTCTTCAGTTACAACTGCGAGAAAGTACGTGTAAGAGGAGCGGAATACCGTGAATTCAATTTTATTCTTCCATAAAACGGCGAATAAAAAAAAAAAAAAAAAAAAAAGGGAAGAGAGAAAACGAAAAGAAAAGGATCGACGCGAACGGGATATCTACAAATAGGCGATCATCCATATTTTAGCCCGCATTACGGGAAATAGATTGAATTCATTTCCAGGCCGGCTGATATGTACTTACCTTCGTCGTGTGCTTTAATGATCCAGAATTGAATTTTTGAAAGGGCACGTTTATTGGATATTACCGGGGTGGGAAGTGCTCTGATAAGATTTCAAGAATTTCATACCCATAATAAATACTTTCGAGGAACATACGTATGCGAGGGAAATCCTAACCTCAGAAATTCAGTCGCGCGTAGTTTGTTCAATTTCGTGCAACAATGTTAAAATAGAGTGTACTTTGCAGTTCGTTGATATTTCAAACAGTCATTTTATTGTCACCAATTATTCGAAAACTTTCGAATAGCACCGCGAAGCAGAGAATTTTGCTCGTTAATATTCTATTAATCATTCAAACGATCATTTTCTGAATGTATAGCAGCCAAGTCTCTTATCACGATCCGAAATTTCGAGAACTTGGACATTTCTATTTCGCTATTACGTGTACAAATTATCAGCTCCTCCGTGGTACTAACTTCTTGCCTTCGACCCGACTGTTAGTTCAATATTAGCCAACAAATTGCCAATATAGTCGAGGTTCGAGTGAGAATCGATATTAAACTCTCTCTCTCTCTCTGTCTCTCCTCGTAGGAAACGATAGAGGGGCTAGTCCCGTCGCATTGACATTAGATCTTCGATATGCGAGTTACTACGAGGAGATAGGTGAAAGCGTTAATTTCGCTTCCTCAATTAATTCCTAACGAACGTCGAATTACAGGGTTCGCGTAAATTATATTGCCAGGATAATCTCTACGACGAATGATATCCGCTTCTTACTCGTCCACTTTGTGGCAACTTTCTCGAGAATATGTTTCTCGAGAATACGTCTGGGAACGAGATTCGCGGCAGGTAGAAATTGCTTGATTCGTTGCTGTTCTTGTGTCGCGTTGATTCATTCGCTTTTGGAGAGAAACGATATTAAAAGTATCGTTACGATGATCACTTTTTTTCCTTTTCAACTTAATTTGTTCGTTTAGTATCGAGTTGAGACAATTATAAAAATTAATATCCATTCTATTATTAATATAATGGAAAGATCTTAGTGTTTGTGTGAAATTAAAAAGTTTAATAATGTTATATATATATATAATACATATATTTATATATTATATAATATATTTATATTTATATTTAATATGTTTATATATATAATATATATATTTATGTATTATATAATACATTTATATTTATATTTAATATTTATATTTATATATATTTTCTATAGTGCAGGTAATATAGAAAAATCTGTGAAGTATTTAAAGTACTTTCAATCACTATAATATTTAATGGTTGAGAATGAACACTATAATGAACAATGTTTTTCATTAAGACGACGAATACATTACAACGAACCGAGAGAACTACAATCGAACTTTCTCTGTCAGCTATTTTTATGATTTTTTTTTTAATAAAATTATGTTGTTTCACGTTGTTTCATAAATTTGCATTGTACAGGTGGTATCAATTATAAAAAATATAAATTCAATGGACATTGTAAATGAAATATTCTTTTATGCTTCTGTAATTTTCATCGATAACGTCAATCAATTTCGGCTGCTCATTAGTATCGACAATGCAGCCTCTTCAATTAATTTCGTCGTATTATTTCATCTCATTTATTATCTGAATTTGAAATAACAAACCGGATAATGGATCCATAATTGAAAGCACACAATCATTTTCTACATTAAACAGATTATGACACGAATCATTACACTGTGAAATTTCCATATTTTCCTTCTCATATTTTAAACAGTGAATAAACACACGTCACAGGTAAACTTTTGCGCGCTGAAGAACAGAACGGATTACAAATCTTTCTTCGTCATCCTCGATTTTGGAAAAATTCGATGTTGCGATAGGAAAAAGAAATATTTTCAACTCCGAGGTCTGAATTCTGTATTCGAACGTTCAAGAATTTACAGTTTAGTGAAATAATTATACTGGGTCTAATGTGTTGCAATATAAATATTATATTTCTACTATACTATACTATATTATATTCTATTATATAATATAGTATAGTATAGTATACTATATTATACTATATTCTATTCTACTATAGTAATAGAATATAGTATGGTATAGCATACTATACTATACTATATTTATATTTATATTTATATTTATATTTACATTTACATTTACATTTACATTTATATTTATATTTATATTTATATTTATATTTACATTTATATTTATATTTATATTTATATTTATATTTACATTTATATTTATATTTATATTTATATTTATATTTATGTTTACATTTATATTTATATTTATATTTACATTTACATTTACATTTACATTTACATTTACATTTACATTTATATTTATATTTTCTATTCTACTATACTATGCTATAGTATATAATATAATATAGTATACTATACTATACTATACTATATTCTATTATACTATACTGTGCTATATTACATTGTCTGTACTGTTCAATTTTGGAAGTTTTAGTTGAAATTAATTTCAATCGCGCGAGATATGATAAAAATTTGCTTTTCTTTTTAATTTTCCAAGAGCTGATGATTATGAAGAAAGAAACAGGTCTATTCAACTCCTTTTTCAAAGAAAAAAAAAAAAAAGAATATCGACAATTCTCCAAACCACCAGACGAGGCAACTTCTTCCGAACAGGATCTTCAGATCGAATCTTCTTCCTCTCCCAAACCAGGCTAACACACGAACGGAGCTAAAGTGATTTACCTCTGCTCCCTTTTCCAACAGCGTCGCCTTTCTTCCCGTCACGTCTGCATCCTCTGTCCCTCCGTTTCTTCTTTTCCCTTTGGACTGGGGGAACGACTGGCTCGTTAGCCGCCGATTTCGCCGATTTAGCGTGAATTTCGTTTCAGAGAAGCCACCGAAACGCGGAGCGATGAAAACCCAGGCGACGCAGACGGAGATGCCAGCCGTGTTCCGTGGCCGAGTGCCGGTCACGCTCAGCCCCCGAACGATCCATCGGGTGAAGATGGTGTCGCAAGGGGCGCAGACCAACGGCCTGTTCAACGGCAGAAAGTTGACGAAGAGCTACTCGGAGGCCGGGCAACTGGGCACGCCGTTGGGAGGTCAGGCCGGCGCGGCTGGCAAGGATGAAACGGAGCATCACGAACCTCTTCACAGAACCCAGAGCGAGGAACCACCGAGGTCGCCGTTCCTCGTCGACACGCCACCCCCTCAGGGACACGTTGAACAGCCCTTGACCAACGGTGACATCTCCGAACCTATCATGGTCCACGTGAGTCTTTGGAGAATATCGTTACCGTTCCCCTAGAACTGCCGAAACCTGGCCAGTAATTCTAACGTTTGTTAGAAATTGTGTAGGATATCTTACTGAGATTCAAATGTTATTTTGAATCTAAAACAAATATCGTCGTGTTGCAAATTTATTTCTTCCACTTTTTTTCCTTTCCTTTGTTAATTTTACACTTCGTTGGTAGTTCTAGTGTTATTGTATATTGTTACAATAATTAATTATAATTATTATAATAATAACACTATATAATAATAATAATAATTACTAATAATACTATATAGTAATAATAATAATTGCTAATAATACTATATAATAATAATATGTAATAATAATAATAATTACTAATAATACTATATAATATAATATAGTGTATAGTATACTATATACTATATATTACATAATATATTATTATATAGTTATATACTATATACTAATAATATATATAGTATAGTATACTATAATAATAATATACTATATAGTTATATGCTATATAATAATAATATAGTATATAGTAATAATAATAATAATCACTAATAATACTAAATAATAATAATAATATATAATAATATTAATTACTAATAATACTATATAATAATAATAATTACTAATAATATATATAGTAGTAATACTAATAATTACTATAATTATTTTTATAGTGTGAAATTATTCCACAAAATGTTGAAAAATGTCATTTTCTTGCTCAGTTATCATTAATTGATTGATAAGTAAATGTCAAGATTTTCTGCCATTGGAAAGAAATTTTTTATTATTCTATATTACTTCTATGAAAGCATTAATATTTCATATTGTTGCTATTGTAGCATGGAATTTTTAATCGTTGAATTGGAATTTCCAATTATTCCGACTCTCGTTCCACTGTGAGTGTTATTTCAAAGCATAGCCTTTTGCATACTGTTAGTTTCAATTATTCCTGTCACTCTGATTTTGTAACAAATGGTTTACAAACAAACTTCTTTTCTTATTTTTACTTACATTTTCACGCAGATTATAATACTGATCAGTTCAATAATGCAGTCGCAGTCACGGTGTTTTCTAAAATACGAAATTCTCACGCATATTGTTCTCGTTTTCTAGCGAAATTATTATTTATTAAGTGAATTTTCCGCCCGATATCTCGTAAAAGCGATTTCGCAAGTTTCTCTTTCGCATATTACAGTTCTATAAGGGTTTGAACAGTGTCGAAGCTGTAGGTCGTGGGTGTTCCGAGTTTAAACGATTTGCTAAAATTTGTACAGGGTACTTCTGGCTTTAATGAATAAACTTTGAGAGTGGAAACGTCCGAACCTGGCAATACACTCGTAGCCATCCACTTTCCGAGAGACACACGCTAACGTTGATTTATACTGTCAACTCATTTACGTTTATTACTGTTGAGGTAACCAGCAGATTCTCCAAGAGAAGAATTTTATTATGCCACGTGGCCTTTCTCTCATTTATACATTTCACACATCCACGCTTTCGTGGAAAGGATATTTTAGATCAAAAAAGATATTAAAGATCAAATTTCCTTCGTCTGTTCAGAGAAAATGAGTTTGCTCACTCATAAGTGGATTAAATTTACGTATTATAAATTCTACACTTTCAAACATTCAAACTTTGTATATTTCTGTTTCTCCCGAAATCTTCTGTTTATTTATTTAATCCATTATTTCCATTTCTTCTTGCTTTCTTGAAAAACGAAACAAGGATTAAATTTCTTTTCGTCCATTCGTCAAGAACAAGTCTGTAATTCACGTATAAATTGAATCAATATCGATCAAAGTCCAATAGTTTCTAGCTGTTTCACATGTTCCAAAATATTGCAACAATTTTCAAGTTGTTATCTATACACATGGACAATGTATTTTTATTTCTTTTTATATTTTCGAAAAGCGAAACAAAAATTAAATTTTTTTCCGTCTGTTCATAGGGAACAAGCTTGTAATTCACGTGGGATAAATTGAACCAATATGTATCCGATTTGAATGCAATATTTCTAGCTATTTCACGTAGGCCAAAAATATTGCAACAATTTTCCCGTGTCTGCACACGTACAAATTTCTATTTCTTTTCATATTTTCGAGAAACGAGAAATGAAGATTATATTTTTTTCTCTGGTTTTTACTCATCAGGGAATCAATTATTAACCTAAATTTAATAGTTTCTATCTGCTTCCAAAAAATATTACGATGATATTTAAGTTCTCATCTTTTCAGATATAAAGGGACCAAAGTTCATCTATTCGTGGAAAAAAAAAAATTTATAATTCGCATAGCATGAACTGAACCAATAGATATTCGATCTAATAGCCTCTTTCGCGCGTCAAATGAAAATTTACGATAATTCTCTAATATTATTATCTCCAGGTTTCTATTTCTTTTTTCTTCTTTTAAGAAACGACAAAGAGGAGAAATAAATTTTATTCATAGAGTAAATATTATCTCATGAATTACAATTATATACGTATGTTGTAAATTACATTAGTCTATATATTATTTATAAATTATTATTATTATCTCAGTTCCTTGAAAGCAAAAGGAACAAAGCTTAAACTTTCTTCACAACAGTGCATACCTAATCACAAGCAAATTTACAATCCAATTTATTGTAATATAAATTAAATGACAATAGTTTCCAGCCGTTCTCTATTATCATGATTATCTATCGCCTGAATTATTTATTCATCATGTGGTTCGAACTAGCGCATCGCGGGACTTAACGGCGACGTAATTGCATCCAGACAATAGCAATTATTCACTCGCAAGATGAATTCTTAATTAACTCGGCTATTTATTGTTACGTATCGCGCGCGGACTCTAACATCGATCTCACTCCCTGAGAATGAAAAAAACGGAATTACTACAGGAATTCATAATGACGTTCAATGGGATTTACTTGATCTGTTAAACCGGCGAGTCCCGCAGGGAATATCGTCATACGTAAATTCGCCAAGCGAAAGAGGGAAAAATAATTTAGAGGGCCGTGGGAAAATGTGAAACGTTAAAGGGTGCCTCGTGTACATTGGATTTGTCTGCAATATACGACGAGAATTGATCACGCTGAAAGAAAAAAA
>NW_025110412.1:96481-98238 GCF_011392965.1 Frieseomelitta varia | reverse complement strand
TAGAATAAATGCAGCGAACACGGCGAATTAATAAAAAAATAATATAAAACTGGGAAACGACAATTTTACAAAAAAAAAAAAAAAAAAAAAGAAATAAAATATCGAGTGAAATATCAATGTCAACTAGAATAAAATTGTCATCCTTCAAATTTTTTTCTCTTACTGATTGAAATGCAGTTCGTTGTATGAACTTCTCTTTTGTTTCTTTCTTTTTTTTTTTGAGATTTATCGTTGTAATTACTAGACTGTAGATTCTCATGCGTCATGTGGAAAATTTTAAAGCGTGTAAAATTGGACATGTTTAAATTATTGCATAAAATATAAATATTGCAATAAATATATAAAAATGGGAGTCTGTAATTCTGGCAATCATGTGCATAAATAATTGAACATTTAATGAAAACGATCGACAAAAATTCTTCTACTGTTAATTTTCTGCATTTTCAAGTTTTACATTCATCATTAATAAATAGCTGACGTCTCACAAAATCTGTATAAATATTTTTAATGTTATCAATCGTTCTGGAATTTCAACAATGAGGACACAGTTAAAGTCACTCTGCCAATTACTATAATATTAGTGATTCCTTTTCGATTTTTAATATTTTAACAAACACTGACGATAATTGTATTTGTATTCTAAAGTAATTTGACAAAATGTGTTATTTATAACACGTGCATTTATTTATAAAAATATACGTAGACAGGATAAAAATATCGCAATTCTGGGAACACCATCGTAAATGAATAATATCACTTTTTCTCCAGATATACGGTGAAGTTAAACAAAGTATTGTACATGCAATACGCGTGCATATAATCCTTTGAGAAGCGATTAACACGAATGTATATCACTGTAACGAATACTGAATATTATTAATGCTAAAGCTTACTGGTTTCTATGAATTGATTCCACGCTTTGGAAACATAATTTCGAAATGAAACGCAGCGTTAGCCTTTAAAAAAATCACGTTGACGTTGCGTCGTTCAATTTTTTCGAATTTGATTTGACTATTGTCAGAATCAGAGGAAAAATGATTAAATGTCTGAAACTTTTGTGATATAATTCTTATAGTCGTCTGTAATAGCGCAGTAACATGTCTTTAAAGATTAATGGGTCAATTATTACATCTGTAGGCGAGAATGTATCAATAGGAATTCTTCTTGAGGAAAATAAATAATTTTCATTAAAGATAAATAAGTGAATTAACTGACAGATGTTTTTCGTTAAAATATTCTTCAAACGTAGAACGTAGAACGTCGAAATTTGGCTAAAGATAATTCACAGATTCTGCTTTGAATTGAAAGTGTGGATTAGAAAGTACGAATATGATTGATCTGTTCTACTTATAATTATAATGAAATTATAATTTTCTGAATTTCCTTAACTTTCCTAGTAAAATAAAAGGAAAAAAAAGAATCACGATACTGAGGTAAAATTAAAAGTAAATAAGAAATATAAATATAATAATATATAATTAATTATATAAGAATATAATATACATTATATATAATATAATATAATATAATATAATATAATACAGAATACAATACAATACAATACAATATAATATAATACAATATAATACAGTATAATATAATATAATACAATATAGTACAGTATAATGTAATATAATATAATATAATATAATATAATATAATACAATATAATACAATATAATACAGTATAATACAGTATAATACAGTATAATACAGTATAATATAATATAATATAATATAATATAATATAATATAAT
>NW_025110412.1:60958-95693 GCF_011392965.1 Frieseomelitta varia | reverse complement strand
ATAATATAATATAATATAATATAATATAATATAATATAATATAATACAATATAATACAATATAATACAATATAATACAATATAATACAATATAATACAATATAATATAATATAATATATATATTATACATAGTGTAATATATATATTAATATAGTATAATATATATTAAATATAATGTATAATATATATATTGTTATACAATTAATTATATAACAATATAAACGTAATAAAAATAGGCAAGAAATAAATATAGAAAGTAAGAAATACTAAGGTTAAGCTAAATGTGAATAAAAGTCGCTACGGGGCTGTCGTTTGTCGGAAGATCGTCGAAGTTTGTCAAATTTTGTGCCGAAGATGGTCGCCAGTGAAATTTTAGCGATTAGTCGGTGTCACGGTTAATCCCGTTCTGAATTCTATTGATTCGGTAGGCCGCCACGATTCAATTAACCAGTTAAATGCTCACGGTGCGTCAGCACAATGTGCCCTAAGCTTCACTGAGAAACAGACGTGGCGCCGGTCGTTGTAACGCAGGACGAACTGTGTATAACTCGATCGTCCTGATTATTTCCGCCGCCTGCTCTACAACTGTAATTCCCCTTTGATTATTTCTTTGTTCGTTAACCGGGAACTTTGCAAATTGATTTACAGCATGGAGTTTCACGTTGTCACGATTGATTTCGATGTTTCTTGCATAGGGCTGTTAAATCGAATTAGCTAACTCTTAATAATCGTTGAATGAAACTGACGTGTACGCCGTGCATCTTCGAAGCGTCCTTCGCTACTTTCTTTCAAAGATTAGAGTTCCTTTTATGGTTCCACTTGCTGCGTTACTTTGTCGTCCTCCTTGCGGTCTATCTCATCAAATATTTCGCGAGCGAGTGTGTTACATCGTGTCTTCGTGATCTTTTATCCACGATTTGACGGAGAAAATATGAAATTTATGAATTTTTCGAAAATTTGTCAAAAGCTACGTTTCAGGCGTTTAAAAATTAATTGTTGTAGCAAAGAATAAGTGTGAATGAAAAAAAAAAGAATGATAGTATTCTAAGAGATAATTGTTTCTCAGCTCCCGCAATGAGAGAAACTCGCTTAAATATTTCCCTCGTTTCCACGAAACCATGCAAATTTGTTGTCAGCGTGTCAAATTACGTTCCACTCGCTATCGTTTACCAGCAGAAATCGTTTCAATTAAATATTAAAAATATGAAAAATAATTTAAATGTAAAACATAATTAAAAAATAATCTATATCTATATAGAATTATAAATAAAATAAAAATTATATGCGGAAATTCTATTATAATTAAAAATCTTAAATAATAAAAACTTTTTACAAACATAATTATAACAATAATAAAAAAAATAAAAATAATAATAATAATTAATCTTTTAATTATACATACATATATCATATTTATATATATATATATATTTAAGTTATATAATCATATTATATTTTATACTTTTAATTTACAAAATTAATATTTTTATTAAACTTTAAACTTTATACTTTATACTTTTAATTTACAAAATTAATATTTTTATTAAACTTTAAACTTTATACTTTATACTTTTAATTTACAAAATCAATATTTTTATGAAACTATGTAACATCAAAAATTTTTTGATTATATGTAATTTCCAAAATTATTACTTTACTAAAATTATTTCTTAAAACATTCTATAAATACATGTTTGTCACAATTTATTTATACACGTGTATTTATTATTATGTTTGTATTTATTTATTTATACATGTATGTACACAAATTATTATTATTATTATTAACTCTTAATTGACAAAATTAATGTTTTCATTAACTATATAATTTCCCCTAAAGCTTCCCCTCGCGCTATGCAAATGTCACGCCTAAGCACACAATCCAGCCAACCAAGAAAGCGCACCCGCGACATGTCCCACGATCCTTTCTTCGCAAGCGTAACGACGACGACCCCAAGAAAAAAAAAAAAAAAAAAAAAGAAAAAAAAGAAAGAAAAGGATGCAAGCTCCGCGAGCCACCTCCGTGGCAAATTGAATTTTTCTTGAAGGAATGGCTTTAGTCGCGGCGCTATGCCACTTGTCCCCGTGGATTGATCGATCCTCGGCAGGCAAAGTGCTCGGCAGGAAATTCCTTTGATAGCGGAGCAATCATATAGGGGTCTGTTGACTGGATTCACGTTGGAATATTGCTGATTCTCCCTCTCTCTCTCTCTCTCTCTCTCTCTCTCTCTCTCCCCGCTTCTCTCTATTCGATTCGAATCGCATTGATTCTGCTACTTGGAGAGCAGCAGAGCCAGTTGAATGGGCTCAGATTCGGGCTCGCGATGCTCGAATCGCTGTACGCTGCTACTTGACGCCACTCTCGGATTCACAGCCAGCGAGGTTATTCACGGATTCCGATTTCGAAACGGTGGTTAAGGAATCGGTACGAAAATCTGCCGAATTACTCGGCGGCGGTGTTCCGCGTCGGATCAAACGTCTCCACCGCGCGCCCCAGCGTTCCATCCGATTCAATTTCACGTATGAAATCTCGCCGCTGCCAGCCTGGCTATCGATTAAACCGCTCGCCGATTCGATTTTCCGGCCGGACTCCTACGCAACCCGACTACGGCTCCTCGTTGCGCGCCGATTAACGTGCATCATCTGTCGTTTTGCTTCAGGTTTTCCGTCGAATTTCACCCCACCTCGTGTAAATCGTGTACATACGATTCGAATACGCCAAAGGTTAAGCCAAAGTTATCAGAGAGTTGAATCGATGCTGTATCGTGTCATTACTTGACCCTGTTGCAACGCTCATGCATATGAAGCTCAGTCGTTTTACTTGACATATTGTGTATTTAATCATCGAAGTGGCGATTTTCTGTACGATTCAATTTCTGTACTTTTTCCAACGGATTTCCAAGGTTATGAAAATTGTCAGTTTGACGATTCAAATGATTGTTGCAGTTGATTCTTGTTTATCTATGTAATATTATTAATAATATTAGTAATAATAATATATTTATATAATATTATTAATATAATATTATATAATTATTAATATAATATATTTATATAATATAATAATATTATTAATAATATTAATAATATTAAAATATGCTATACACGAAAATATGGTATTTTCATTCATCAACATTGTGAAAATTATTACTATAATATTATTAATATAATATATAATATTATTAATATAATATATTTATATAATATTATAATATTATTAATATAATATATTTATATACTATTATAATATTATTAATAATATTAATAATATTAAAATATGCTATACACGAAAATATGATATTTTCATTCATCAACATTGTGAAAATTATTATTATAATATTATTAATATAATATATTTATATAATGTTATAATATTATTAATAATATTAATAATATTAAAATATGCTATACACGAAAATATGATATTTTCATTCATCAACATTGTGAAAATTATTATTATAATATTATTAATATAATATATTTATATAATGTTATAATATTATTAATAATATTAATAATATTAAAATATGCTATACACGAAAATATGATATTTTCATTCATCAACATTGTGAAAATTATTATTATAAAATCGGTGAGAAGTGTCCTTATGTGAATAATTATCAAATAAATAGAGATACTTTTATTATTAACTTACTTGATAATTTCTTTCGTTCGATAATAATAATTATTATTACGAAAATTGTTTCATGCATAAATGATAGAACAAAGCTTCTCCAATTTTGAATAGTGCAACTCGTACATGAACAAATTCTATTATCTAAACCATAAAAAAAGTTGATCTCTGAAAAGCAGGACATAAATATTAAAATACCAAGCGAATAAAATTCATACAGAATGATTTAATTAATTAATTTTGTAAATCATAATTACACGTCACGATTACCCATTCGTCATTAGGAATTCAACGAAATTATATTCGTTCGCCTATTAACAATTATCGATTGCACTCGATGGTGAATTTATCCGGGACAGCCCGCAGTTTCACAAACTCTTGAATTACGGGGGAATTATGTATCTCACTCGGAACAACGAAACGTATAATCGCGTTTCTCAATGAAGTTTTACGTGATTACGCAGTGATATTTGATCTCGGACAAATTTTCCGATTGTCGAAATTTCTGTGCAATTATTTGCAAGATGAATGACTGTGAAATCGTCGCCTTCGCAATTGTCTTGTATTCAAACACGGAGTCGATATAATTTATTTGCACAATAATTTTTAGCAGTATTAAGTGTTTAGTCAAATTTTAAAAAAATAGGAAGACGTATGAAACGCTATGTGTACTTATATTTTTATGTTGGGAAATAAGAAAATATTTTACTAATGTTAAACTAAATAAAATATAATAATATACAATATAATATAATACAGTATAATATAATAGAATATAATACAATACAATACAATATAATAAAATATAATATAATATAATATAATATAATATAATATAATACAATATAATACTATATAACACAATATAATATAATATAATATAATATAATATAATATAATACAATATAATACAATATAATACAATATAATTCAATATAATTCAATATAATTCAATATAATACAATATAATATAATATAAATATTAAATAAAATATTTAAAGAATATTAAAACTTTGTTATTAGAAAAATTTTTTTAATACGTTTCTAATATTATTATTAAATATATCAATAAGCATTAGGATAAATATTAATTTTAACTATTAATTAAAACAGATATTAGTATTTTCTATTAATATTTTTGAAAAAGACAGTACTTCAAGAGATGGTCATTAAATAATTTTGATCACTGGGATGTCAAAATCCCTGTTTTAAATTATATCATTGTTATTATATTAGGTTGTTAAAAGTAGGAATATGTACACAAGCTTTTTATCTGTAGAACGTTTATAAAAATTGCTACCAAACTTTAAGATCGTGTCATATTTATTTAAACAAGCAAAACTTGTCTTAATGAATATCCATGCTTGTGTTTTTGAAGTTTGTCACCAACTTTCCTAAACTCATCGTACATTTTACAATTTTGAATCATTGTTGCGCGTAGATCCATAAAATTTACCCCGAAAAATTGCGAGAAATTGCTCGTTTCGACCTGCCTTCAGTATATCTTTAGCCTGCTGTGAAATATTTCAAAGACATGATTTCTATGACACTGATTTCTGTACACAGGAAGTTCGGTCGTTTAACTCGACCGTTTACCTAGAAACCCCTCTGCATCATTTTCATTGACCCAGAGAGCCTCGAAAGGGTTCAGAACCCTTTGCCGCGTGTTCTCGCCAATAGATTCAAACAGAAATCACAAACTTTTGCCAACCAGCGCAAGTGAATGGACGAACGTCACAGTTAACGCGCCCGACGAAACCGTACGAGATCAGTCGATTTATTTGCAGGGCGTAACCCGTATAAATCATCGGGTCTTGTGGACAGTCGATTAACAGTGTCGATTAATAGGAAGGTCGAGCAGGAATGAAACTTGGACTGTTTGTAGCTTGTAGATTGTATACCGGTTGCGCGATCGAATTGCTATCTGGTTAACAAAATAGACGCTGGGGCCAAGAGCTTGTGTGGGCGGTGTGTGTAATTAAAGGACGAGCAACGCCGTTACGGATATTAACGTATCGATCGGTATTTCGTCATTTTCTGACGTGTTACGTGTTTCGCTTCCTCCCTGTTCGCCAGTTATTTCGCGTTCTGCCACTTTCCCGCGAGCGTGGATTTATTTTAATTAACCCACTGGCATGGACAGACTCGCCGGAAGAAGATACGCGATCTAATTATCTTCGACACGCTGTGCGTCACCACGTTCGAAATACGCTTGACTGGACGCTTTACTGGCTGTTTGATGCGAGATTGCGCTTTGGCTTTGACATACCTTACGCAGAGGAACTTTTATATTTGAGATTTGCTCTTTTCTTACTGAAGCGGGGGCGTGTAATTCTTTTAACAACAATAGCGGATGTTTTATAAAAAAATTGCAGGAGAAAGGTATAATTTAGTAAGTGACGGAATAGAGAGTAGTCTTATGAAGACAAATTGAAGGGAAATTGGAAATTTTATTTCATTATATACATATTTTAAATATAATGTAATATATATAATATAAATATATATTTGTAACAATAATAATTTAAAATAAAATATATATTTACAATAATATATTATAAATGTTTGTGTATATTATATATTTATGATAATATTATAAATATTATATTATACAATATATAGTAGAATATAATAATAATATAATAATATTATATTATATTATATGTAAATATCATATTAACGTAGTAATATCATATAAACGTAGCAATAATATATTACAAAATATATTAGTATTATGATAATATTATAAATATATATTTATGATAATAGGAAAGTTAAAATAAAATGTACATTTATAATAATATATAAAATATAAGTGTATATTCATAATAATATGTTATAAATATTTATGTATATTATATATTTATAATACTATTATAAATATTATATTATACAATATATAATGGAATATAATATTAATATAATAATATTGTATTATATTATATATTAATATTATATAATGATATTCTAAATATTATGTTATACAATATATAATAGAATATATTATTAATATAATAATATTGTATTATATCATATATTAATATTATATTATAAACTTAGCAATAATATAATATATTACAAAATATAATAGTATTATGATGGTATTAAAATATAAATATATATTTATAACAATATATTATAAATATTTATGTATATTATATATTTATAATATTATTATAAATATTATATTCTACAATATATAATAGAATATAATATTAGTATAATAATATTGTATTATATTGTATATTAATATTATATTGCTATTATATTATATTATTATATATTAATATTAATATTATATTATAAACGTACCAATAATATAATATATTACAAAATATATTAGTATTATGATAGTATTATAATAAAATATAAATATGTATTTGTAACAATATATTATATATTTATGATAATGTTACAAATATTATATTATACAATATATAATATTAATATAATAATATTATATTATATTATAAATTCAGCAATAATATATTACAAAATATATTAGTATTGTGTTAAAATAAATAAATAAGCAAAAAATGTATTAGTAACGTATTAGTAACAAGAGTAATCCAAACACGAGGTTTCACATTGAACGCGCCGTTTTACAGTCCCCAGGTCGTCAAAGGTCCGTCGATTTGGATGACCAAGAGATCCTCATAGACTTCAAGCCAGCGCCCGTGTCGCCGGACGCTCGCGCGCTTCTGAACCGGATGTCGCAGACGACGCGGAGGTTCCTACCGTTGCAGAAGACTCTGTCAGACGGTGAAATTCGCGTGGAGAGACGCGAGTTGATCGGCGAAGCCGGCGAGCCGAGTTACCCTCACACGTGCAGGAGGAATCATCAGGACCCCTGGGGGAGAACCGTCAGAGCAACCGTCCAATTCTCCTCGACGCCCGAGGACCTGTCCTTGCTCAGGGTCGCCTCGCCCCAAGAGGATCATCCCGAAGAGGTAAATACTATTCATTTGTATCAATCGTTCAATCCTTTCATTTCCTGTATTAGATTGCTGTTGGGTCGAAGGATACAGTATAGAAGACATAATATATACATGTACGAAAGAAATTCCTCGGATAAGAAGATATTTGTGAAAATTATTTATTTTAATTAGGCAACTGCGGTAAAATCGATTCTCCATTCCGCGTCAGCCAGATATATTGGGGATTATTTATTAAAATTTATTTGTTTGCCAAAATTATGTAACAGTTCTAATTGTAATTTTATAAAATTATAATTTATTGATGAAATTAAATTGATTATCATTATAAATTATGATTAATATATATTGCAAATATGGTATAAATTTCAATTCATTATAGTTTCATGAAATAATTTCATTGAATTAACCTTTCTTTAATTTCAGGGAGTATATTATTGCATTCTCTTGATCTCCCTACTGTCACAGACTTCTAAAAAAATTTTGAAAAATACTTTGAATTACTCAGTGAAGTTTTTATTATATTATACAGTCAATTCTTAAGCTAAATCATCAAAAGATTTCCCAGGAAGAGTAAAAATTTCACGAGTGAACAGGGAGAATATGTACGACCTAGATTGTCAACGAAGGGTTAGAAATTAAATAAATAGACTATTTCTCTTGATACATAGCTCAACATTCAAAATGAAGGTCCTCAATTTTTACAACCAATTGTATTTTTTCTTCGTTATTTTTTATTCTTGTACCTGTTACTATATGTTATTCATTTAACAGTAAATATTGTTCAATGCTATCACTATGATATTTTTGAGAGAGCTCTTGGTGTTAGGAAACTAGGAAATCTTGGGGAATCTTTTATCAACGATCGTGCATCGAACGTAATTTTTCCAATGGGTTTTATCTACTGTTGCATGGAAGCGCAACGCATTATGGAGGCCGAGATTGCTGCTACAAAAGCATTTTAAATCGCTGACTCAGTGCAATCTATACTCCTGCTACGTTGAAATCTTCCAATCTCTATCTATCAAACTCTTCAAATGACTTCCTCGGAATTCATACGTAATACCATCATTATCTTGCAACCAGTATCTTCACTTACTTTCATTTTGAGACTTGATTCTTCCTATCTGTTAATCTATCTAATTTTAGAATTTTTGATTTGATTGAATTTTTTTATCAGGAAGAACACAATTAAATTGTTCTAAATTTTATACCTGCATAGATATTTAGAATTTTGTATTATTTATTTAATCTTGTTGCTAATCTTGCTGCATTTATAATATAATATAATATTATATTGTATTATATATTGTATGATATAATATTTGTATTATATATTGTATGATATAATATTTGTTATCATAAATATATAATATACATAAACATTTATAATATATTATTCTAAATATATATTTATATTTTATCGTAATACTATCATAATACTAATATATTTTGTATTTTGTAATATTTATTTAATCTTAAAATTTTAAAATTCTTCTATCTATACTCGCTTAATCTTTGTTTAATTCGATTTCAAGATAAATTTAGATTTAAAAATTGCGTTACTCTTACGCTCAAATTTAGACATCGAACATCACCATAGATTCGATATAATCAAATCAAATTCAAATAAATTAATTTAATCTATATACGTTATAGTCTATATTGTGATCGAAGCAATCGCATCTTGCCCGAGAGTCATCAGAATATTTCCACGAAGGGAAGAGCTAATAAGGTTTCTGACAGGAAGCGATGAAAATTTTAATTTCATATTAATTCGACTGGGGAGCGGCATGAGGTGGGTACTTCAGTTACGAGAACAAATATTCGATTCCCGATAGGAAGACATTATCGAAGTTACGACGAGGCGAAAGTTCGACGCACTTGAGATCGAATTAAATTTCAAATGCTGCGAGCGTTCGAGTTTTTTTCTGCAGCCGAATCGCGGCACGAGGTTAACACCGTGCGCGCAATGCGTCCTTAGAATTTAAGCACTTTCGAAACTTTATCTCCGCCTTAATTGCCTGAATTAAAAAGAAAGAGGAAAGAAGAAGAAGAAGAAGAAGAAAAAAAAAAGAGTTTGCTCGCTCGGATCGTTTTAACTCTGTCTGTTCGAATAATTCGTTTACCTCTTTCTTTTCTCTTTTGAAAAACCATCCATGGCCCGACTTTCGTTGAGAAAGCTTTTTATTAGAAACTCGTGATCGGGCTGTTACCTTATGAAATTAATTAGCCACGCTTTTCTTGTCAATAAAAGTCGATCGATCGTTCGCTTTCGTTAGGGAAACTTTGTTAATTATTTCGAAGTATATAAATTGAAACTCTTCAAATTTCACTTGACTGCGGCTGCAGTTCGAATTAAGGCGTAACCATTTCTTTTTTTTTTTTTTTTTTTTTTCTTTTTCATCGCGCAAACGCAAAATCCGTTAACTTCGTGCAATCCTTGTAATTCTCGATAGTATGTTCGACGGTGGATTCTCGTATATATTTTTCATCGCCTCGTTGAACAATCGCGGAACTAATTAAAAGTTCTTAAAGAATTCGCTACTTTGCGCAAGCTACTTGAATTTTAATCGATCACGCTTGAAGAAACTCCGGGGGAAGTTATTTTAATTGAACGAAGCGGCAACTTTTTTTATTCGAAAGTGTACAATTACTTTGCGAGAAGTGGGGATAAAAAGGTCTGATCACTTTCTCAGCGGTCATAGTGAGTGCTCAATATTTAACTTCTCGATCAATTTATGTTAATTCCTATTTTTCTTTTTCTCTTTTTTTAATATTCACTTCGTGGAAGTAAATTCTAAAAGTTTGATTATTTCTCTTATTTTTTACGTAAAATCCAGAATTTTTACAACTGTGAAGGAAACTGTAGTATTTATGTGACACTAAAATAAATCATTGCTTTAAATCACGATCTAATAAATTATACATTATCGTACATAGTATTCTCAATAAATCGTCAAATATCACGCTTATATTTCCATCATATAAAATGATAAAAAATTCGTTTTTTAACGCGAAGCGTAATATTCCGGAAAAAATGTTACATCCATTCGGTTCATTCGAGATTCATTTGGGATTAAATATCATCACGCGTGATACTGACACTGTTAGCAATAAATTTCGGAGTTATTTTTTCCCAAAGCAATCTTAAATTTTCTCTGCAGACCGACGAGCAATAATAAATTCAGAATTCGTCGATCATTTTTTTTTTTTTTTCGCCTCGAGCTGTAAAATGTTATCAACCTCGAAAATCTCACTGACCTTCGAAACTCGAAATCGATAACCATTCTTTTCTCTCTTCTTATACGAGTGAAGAGTAACGAAGGGAAAAGAGAAATCTAGAGCAAAAAAAAAAAGAGCTCGGTTGAAAATCCATTTTGCTACGTTGTTTCTCACACGTACGACGCGCGTGTCGTTGCAGGAGTTTCACGAGAATCTCATCCGACGAGGACTATTCCGCAAGAGGAGCGTGTCATTGGAGGATGGCGTGCAAGGCTTGGCGTCAGACGATTTTATGTTACCTAGATCGCTCCCCACGTCCCCCACCTCGCCAACCGCGGTATCAGGTACGAGATATCATCCACATTTTTATTATGTATGCAATCGCGAGACGCATCAGAGGAATTCCACCCCGTGAGAGACGTTCGCGAATAAAAATGCTCCGATTTGTTGGATATTTTTGAGGCTCTGTAAATATTGAAGTAAAATTTGTACGTGGGAAGGAAAAATGAAAAAGAAAAGGAAAAAAAAAAAAATAAGGGGGGAGAGTTCAAAGTATCAACTTTGTGCGAACTTTTTATTAGTTATAATTGGACGATAGTATTATGTGCAAAGAGTGGCATGTAAAGGAGAGTTTAAAGTATCGGCAAACTTTTTATTAGTTGTAACTTTTATGCGTTCATGGGAGGTTTAAGGATGCAAAAAAGTGGAGAGAATAGATAGACACAATGAAACTTGTGTATGTTTTAATACACTTGTATTTCAGTGCTATTGATGTTATTTTTTTACAAAAATATTTAAACTCGATCTGTGTTCGAAAGCTTCTTTGTTAACTTGTTGGCTCGATAATTGCACGTTGTGAGTCTATTGTAAAAAAATCACAAAATCGTTGTGAATTTATTGTAGATCATTGATTTAAGTTAAATATTATGTTATACATTATAAATTGATACCGGACCGCTGAAGCATGAAGCTGAAACATCGTTGTAAATTTATTATATGTTATAAATCAGATTATACATTGCATATGACTAGAAGCACCGACTGCTAAAATATGAAATTCACGTCAGACAAACAATTATTCTAAAAACTCATCGTTATAAATTTACAAAATTACAAATTGGTCGTTTCTGGTAGTTGAGGATTCATACTTCAATTTATACAATAAGAAAGCGAGCCCAAGTCACGACGAAGTTTAAAAAAAATTTAGATGGTAAACAAGTTACATCAATTAATTCATAATCTTGTATATTTTAAATAGAATATATAATGACATTTTATTTCAAATATAATAACATATTTTACAAATATGTTATTATATTTAAAATATATTAACATATTATATTTTAAATAGAATATATAATATATAATATATAATAAACAAAATATAATATATATATAATATAATATATAATAAACAAAATATAATAACATATTATATTTTAAATAGAATATATAATAATATATTTTATAATAACATGTATACATATATATACTTATATTAAATTTTTCACATATATTAAATTTCTGTATTATTTTATATATATAAATAATATAAGTAATACAGAAATTTAATACAATATGTACAATACAATACAATACAGTACAATATACATATACAATATACACAATAGCACAATAATACAACAATGCATACAATATACACAATAGTACAACAATACAATAATACATACAACATACATAATAATACAATAACATACAAATATATACAATCTGTCCGGAATATACAAACTGGCTATAAAATTTTGACGTAACATGCTCCCGCGCTAATGCACGAGATCGATAATAACGTTTAAATGCAGCCGAAGTTAAAATTTCCATTCCCTTTGCATCGGTAACCAGCTAATTGATTTCGTATAAAATTATAGCGCCGCGAAGGATTTTACAAAGCCCGAAGGACTACGAGTCGCCGACGCGGCCGTTACGGCAAGCCGGGCAAATTTGCCCGTTACTTTTCAGCCCCGGGATCACCGGCATGATCACGTCCCCGTTCGCATCGAGCGATTCGTTAACGAACGACGTCACGAGGGACCACAGCGACGGAATTTGGAACGAGTCGCAGGCGACGGTTCTGCAGGCCGACTCGTTGGCTCTTTTGACACCGTCCTCGAGGAGAAGGCACCTCCTGCTTCTCCAGCATCAGCAACGTTCCTCGATGGACACCGAAGCGTTGGACATCGAGGAGTCGATGGAGTCACGTCCGTCGAGTCCGAGGATACGTCTCGAGCCAGCGACACCCATTCAACCTCTAACGCCAAGGTAAGGTGTCGTTTTTCTCTGCATCGTGGATCATGTACAAATGATGTACGAATGATTTTCTGAATTGCTCATCACAATTAGTACTGTATAACTGCTCGTGAAAGTATTTTATTATTGAATTAATTAAGGACATGTAAGGATTGCTTATGAATATATATGTATTTTAATATATATTTATTATATATTTATTTAATTTATTATTTATAAAAATTTATAAAAATATTTATTATATTTTTATTTAATATATATATTTATTTTTTATTTTTTATTTTTATATGTTTAATATATATGTATTTTAATATATAATATATTGTTTTAATATATAATATATATTAAATACATATATATATATTATATTATGTATTAAAATACATATATTAATATATAATAATAATACTGTATAATATATAAATACATATGTTGTTTTAATATATAATATATAATATATATTAAAATACACACACACACACACACATATATATATATGTATTTTAATATATATATATACATAACAATAACATATATAACAATATATTAACAATATATTGTTAATATATATAATATATTGTTTTAATATATAATGTATAATATATTGTTTATGAATATATGTATTTTAATATATATATTATTTATGTATATATATATTTATTTATTTTTTTATTTATTTATTACGTGAAACATTTTGAAATTTCGTCACTGATTCAGTAAGAGTTAATTATCTGAAGCAATTTAAAAATATGAGAACAAAGATCATTCTGCAGTTTATTATACTATCAATATTCAGTGCGTTTATTATACTATCAATATTCAGTGCGATAAAATATAATAATCATCTGCGATCGCGCGTAATATACAATAGTCCAACATCTAAATCATTTCGGTTGCTGTTGATGTAAAAAAAAAAAAGCCATTTTGACAGTTCTTTTCAAGGTTACTGTATTTTGTCGGCCATGTTAATAACCATTTTTTATAGTATGGTATTGTAGGTAACGTTAAGGAGAATTCGACTTGTAACACCGTGACTTTGAGCCGAGATAATTTAGACTTGAAATTAACATTCTGTACCTATTAACACATTGTTGATAATTTTACATAGAAGCTGTCATTATTTTTTTTTTTTACTATTTTTAGTTTTTGAGTATTTAGTATTTAGTGGTTTTTGAGTATGAACGTGAAGCAATCTAAATAAACTTCAGTTTATACAGAATGAATTTAAATAAAATTTTGTATTATATCTCTTATTAATATTATATTTCATACATATATACTTCAGTAATTTTTTTTTTGTCTGATAAACTATAGCAATCACTTATGTGCAATGGTACACAACAGGTTTTGCAAATATATCTGGTTTCTTTTTGAAGAATATACTCTGCACGTTTTAGTTGGATTCTTTTTATACTAGTGACTATTTTCTCTGAAACGTGGTCCTGAAGTTTAGTTGTCCTGAAAGCCTAATAAGTGAATCAGTGTAAGGAACTCTTTTATAAGTATTTTAGAAAATTTATAACAAAGTGGAGACGATGAAAGATGTCACAATATCTTACAGAATTAATAATACATTATTAATACAAGATAATACATTATTCCGAGTGTCGAAAATTAAAATAGCCAACGCAAGTGAAAACACGAATTAACTCGTCATCGACAGTATAAAACTAAATTACCTATTTATACCTATTTATACCTATTTATAGAATACCTGTGTACATATTTATATATTTACAATACAATGCCTATATCAACAATGTGTTAATATAAAACAATACCTATAACAACAGTGTGTGTTAATATAGAACAAAACTACCTATTTATACAATACAATACCTATGTACGTATTTACATCTGTACAATGCAATACCTATATACATATTTACATCTGTACAATACAATACCTATATACATATTTACATCTTTACAATACAATACCTATATACATATTTACATCTTTACAATACAATACCTATATATATATTTACATCTTTACAATACAATACCTACATACATATTTACATATTAACAATACCTACATACATATTTACATATTAACAATACATATTTACATATTAACATACATATTTACATATTAACAATATCTACATACATATTTACATATTAACAATACCTACATACATATTTACATATTAACAATACCCACATGCATATTTACATATTAACAATACCTACATACATATTTACATATTAACGATACCTACATACATATTTACATATTAACAATATCTACATACGTACATATTTACATATTAACAATACCTACATGCATATTTACATATTAACAATACCTACATGCATATTTACATATTAACAATACCTACATATTAATATTTACATATTAACAATATCTACATACATATTTGCATATTAACGATACCTACATACATATTTACACATTAACAATACCTACATATTAATATTTACATATTAACAATATCTACATACATATTTGCATATTAACGATACCTACATGCATATTTACATATTAACAATACCTACATACATATTTACTTGTTAACAATACCTATATAAATATTTACAAAATTGCCTACACATGCAATACCTATTTATACAAAACAAGAGCCGAACAGAGCATTGTACCCCAGAGCGAAGTAAGAGCACAAGCATCACCCAAGCAGCACCTCATCGTTCGATCACCTCCCCCATCGAACGTCGGCCCGTGCTGGAGACACCCCGTGTAAAATCCGAAGCGATTTTTTAATAGGCAATTACTTCTCAGCGTCGAATCGGCGATGACGCCGTTGAACGGCCGGCCGAGAAGCGGATTTCGTCGTCCGAGTCCAGGGCCGCCGTTGTCGCAGCCGCAGTCGCAGTCGTCGAGCGAGTTCGGGCTGAGCCTCGCCAGAACGGACTCCGGCGGTCGCACCAACACAGATCTATCGGAGACCTCGACCACCGAGGATTATGTCACTGCCAACACCTCCACCGAGACCGGGACCACAACGGGCACCTCCGCAACGACCAGTTCCTGGTCGAGGCCCCCGCAAACCTCGAGCGCCGCCGCCTCGGCCTCGGCCTCGGCGACAGCCACTGCCGCGGAGGGCAGCTCCTTCGAGAGCGCCAGCTCGATTTACAGCCTAGCTCGCAGCGAGGTGAGTCACCCGTCCTTCCTTTTACTAACAGCCAGAGCTATTGCAGCTGTAGGAAAGTTCGGGGTGGAAAGTTGAACGGAGGAGTTTGCCTCGCCCCGCAGTCTCGTAGCCGTTTCTTTTGAATTAGAGTCGTTAGAGTCTGTTTGCGTTGCTGGTTTTTTTTTTTTTTTTTTTTTTTTTGCCCCCCGGTTTGCTACCACTCTCTCTCTGTCCGAGTCGCAACAGGAAACAAAGTCGGACGCAAAGGCAAAAACGCGAATATATGATCGGTACAACACGTGGTACATCACTTGATTCGACGATGAAATTTACGAGTAACGTTTGCGAAAATGTTTCCTCTGCGATACGGAAGATTCGATTTCACTTGGGTACGTAGTATCGATTGCCGAAATCGATTTTCAAAAGTAATCGCGAATAGTCCAAATACTAGCCGAGATTCGAACGAATCGGTTCTGCCAGCTTTGAGAAAGAGAAAAAAAAAAGAAAAAAAAAACAGTGAACAACGAGATTGCTGGAATGTTCACGCGACTCGGTCTAAAATCGCGACTGAATGTTACGTTATAGTATCGAATGTTGCTTGTACGTCTGCTTCGGGACACGTACAAGGTTCCGGTATATTATCCGGGACCGATTTGGGAAATTGTAGGTTAACTGTTGGCGGATAACGAGCAAAGAGAAATACCTTTAATCCCTTGGCACGATTGATGGCGCGCAGAGGTCTCAACACACGCAATACACGCAGCACTTTCACCACTGAAAACGCGCCGGAACTGAAACAGAGACAGCAACAGAAATAGAAATAGAAATAGAAATAGAAATAGAAATAGAAATAGAAATAGAAACGACGAAACAGATGTTTTCTCTTCGCAGTTTCAGAAAGTTCGGCAGTATCGAGCAGTCAATGAGCAAAGTTACTTTTGCTGTACCATAAATATACAAAATGGGTGGGCCAGAAATCACTTCCTACTAAAATAAATCCCACTAAAATTAATAAAACTAGTTTTTTCTTATATTTTGATGATTTGTTAAAAAGAAAGAAAAAAAAAAAATAAGTGGGAAGAAACTTTCGTTTGCCTATCCTGTACAATAATATAATAATGTCTGTGGTTTTGTGTGAGACTTTTGTCTGAGACAACAAGACTCGTCTTCTCAATGCAGTGAGGCAAGTGTGAGTGTTTGCGATTTGTTTGCTCGGTGCTGCCGAAATAATCTCACCGGGGGGAAAGAAAACGAGTTCGAGAGCCCTTACCTGAAAGACATAGAGATGAGAGAGGAGCAGACGACCAAAAGGTCGAGCAAATTGAACGCCGACCGGCAGAACGCACCGTCGTGAATGATAAAACCGTAAGAGATCATCTTCAAACAGATCTCGATCGTAAATACCGTGGTGAAAAAATAGTCAAAATTCTGTAAAATCTACAACGAACGAACGAGAGAATGTATTATGTAATTATCGGGACGGGGTTTGTCGGCTCGATTTATTTTATCTGACGCCTTACCTGATTCCTAGAAGAAGACGCGCGTAGAGGATCCTCGGCCGCTAACATGGCCGAAGATATCATGATACAGACGAGGATCACGTTGCCAAAGTAGCTGTGATTGCATAGCCAGTGACAAAACACTCGAATCCTGAAAGACGTAATAAATAGAAATCGTTAGAAAAGGTCTCGTTAGAAGAGGAAGGTTCTTGTTGGGGGAAGAACGTGGCGTGTGCGTTTACCTGTTCGTTTGTGAGAAAATGAAGAAAGCCGAACCAGCTGGAATCGGTTGTCTTTTCGTGGCCATATTGAACTCGGACATTCTCCGTGGTCTAGCCGACACTCCCTGGTCCGTACCGTCATCTGAATAAATATTTTTGTTTTATAAACATTTGTGCTCAAAGACGCGAACAACTTTTGCTCGGAATGACAATTTCATGACGACGAGTTGTATAAAAACTACCCCTGTTATATTCATTTCAATACTTGGGCAATAGAACTTCTTGTTTCTTTTTAGATCATTAATAATATTACACTCGAACAATATACACTTCATTTATAGATAGATATAGAATTAGATAAAGTAAAATAAAAATTTAGTGATTGAATAGCGTGGACAACTTGAATCATGAGTGTCCAACTTTTTAGATCTTCTGGCCAAGAAAAATTTGTTGAGAATCGCACGTAGTTTACATGTTTCTTTTATCACTGATATTATTCGTGAGAATACTAAAACAACTTTTATAGTGGAGCGATACATATTTACATGAATTAAAAAGAAAAATATGAAAATTTTTAATGAGAAAACTAAGCTTGTTTTTTAGATAGACTAGTCATCAATGTCTGGTTCGATACATACAGATAATGGCAGAAAATACGAAGAGTATTTTCAAGATGCTCGTCGTCAAAATTTTTGTTCCTATTTTATTTTTTCTTTGTGTGGGGAAAAAATCTGTTCGCAAATATAAGAAGTACTAATATAAGAAAATCATGAATGTTCACGATTAAAATTATTCAAGTAGTAAAATTCACATTCAATTATTTTAATTTTGGTTTAAGGGACGCAATGCTGGTTGGACACGCATGATTTAGATAATTCCAAGACCCGAATAAAAGTCCGTGTAGATACCGTGCATCTCGTTGTGTTCGACTTCCTCTTCTTCCTCGACTTCCTCGTCGGACTCTATGTTCAATCGTACCTTGGCGTGAGTGTTCATGTCATCGCTTTTCTCCGACCTGAATTCGCAATATATGGATTATAATTTTACACTTGAAATCTCGAAAGCATGAAAAAAAAAATCGCTACGAGACGAAAGAGAATAACTCACGTTTCCGTGTCCACGGCAGCCTCATAATCCTCCATCGTTTCGTTCGGATCATGCTCGAGGTCGGTTCCACCGCCTTCGTCCTCCGCACCAGTCCCTTCGCCACCGTCGTCACCTTGCTCCCCGCTAACCTCGTCCCTAGTCGGCGAGGCACTATGAGATTTGTTTTTCTCTGCCTGAAAGAAATCCGTCAAAGGATTCAACCTTCAAACTTCTATCTATCGGAGGAAAACTTTGCCATTTACTCAAAACCTGACATTTATTTAACCCTCTTGCGCTGGAATGACGTGTCACGCACGTTGAAAATTTTTTTGTCCCAGAATTGCAATCTTTTCTCAATTTTAAGTACATTTAACCCGTATAACCCAGACAAAAAGCAAATGATAAATTTTACTTCTCAATCATTTCTATCCAGAGATATCGTACCGACGAGTTCAAAAGAATAAGGAAGCGCAAGTTAACCTCTTGCACTGGAATGACGTGCCACGCACGTTGAGAATTTTTTGCCCCAAAATTGCAATATTTCTGTAGACTAAAGTATATTTAAGTATAACCCAGGCAAAACAAATAATAAATTTATTACTTCTCAATAATTTCCAATGATATCATACTGCCGAGTTCAAAAAGAAAGCGACGAATTATTGTATATACGGTTTGGGTCTCTCGTTATGGTCTGCAATCAGTTGCCAACGCAAGGAGTTAACCTCTTACGTAGCGCTGGAATGAGCGTGCCACGCATGTCGAGAATTTTTCCCAAATTGCACTATTTTCTTAGTTTTAAGTATATTTAAATATAACCCAGGCAAAACGAATAATAAATTTACTACTTCTCAATAATTTCTATCCAGTGATATCATACCGGCGAGTTCGAAAAGAAAGCGACGAATTATTGTATACGGTTCGGTCACTCGTTATGGTTCGCAATCGGTTGCCAGCGCAAGTGATTAACAGCAAGACGGTTCATTAATAACCGTAAATTAAGAGACGTTGACTCGCTGTTCCTCTTCAAAATGAGAGAAACTGTCGTCCTGTGAGTGGATCTCGTCGAATTTTCACGGAGCATCGAAGCGGCATGAACCCTCCGTCCTCGGGTTAATACTCGAGTATTCGAGCTATCGACTTTTCATTAGCTTATCGAAAAATCACGAACGATTGAACTTTTAACACGACGCTCAGCGGCAAACGACGGCGAGGTTGACAACGACAACGACAGCTCTGTGTTTCCCCGTGCTCTTACGTCCGTGGTGGCTTTTACGTCCGAGTTACTCCTCGCGCATTTATACTACACACAATACTATACTACAGAGCACAGAGTATAGAGCCTCGTTTGTGAAACGTTTTAGGAGAGGGGAAGAAGATGGAGGGACAAAGATGAACAGAAAACTAGCAATAATAGAGCGAATGTTTCAAGATAATGGTTTTAATTTCGGAGTATCGGTATTCGATTGCGATGACCTCGATTTTGCGTGCGTCCTTTGTAAGTACGCGATATGTACCTACGTATATAGGCATACTGCACGTAGAGAGAGTTTGTAGCAACAGTTGGAGCAACGAAGCGTTCAAATTAAAGGCGATGATACAGTCCCCCGACGATTTAACGACGTTTTACTTGCTTATTGATCCAACGTGACTAATAACTCTCGTAGATGTTAAAAAATATTTGTACAGTGACCTGCCCCTGTAATACCTCAAAGTGGACGAGGCTCCTTTCAAAGTTGCGCGGAAATGTCCTTTTGTCCGTTGGATCGGATTTCAGCTCTCGGTAAAACGATTGACCAAAGATCCGTATCTGCTCGGTAAAAATATCTACGTTTCGTCAATTGTATGCCAAGACGGCAGAAAAAAATTTGACCGCGTCTTATTTTCCAACGGTGTTGAAATAAACTCTCGCAATTGTGAACTCGACGACAAACGAATCGCGGATCATTGTCTTTTTTATAATATATTTCTAATTAGATAATTAAATAATGTCTTACCTATACCGTGTATCGGATTAAACGGATGAAGTAAAATGATCCTTTGATAATGTAACAAAACGATCAAAAGTGTTCAACGAACCAATCACGCACAATCCGAATATTATTTTTCTGATTGAGATTTGTTGCTTTTCTGATATACAGGCTTGAATAGAAAAGAGGATTCATAATTTTTGCGGTAGATAGTACTCGCCGAAACATGAAAAAAAATGCTAAAGGTCGAAAAACTATGTAAGTAGTTCACCTTATAATTTCTTCTTTTGATTACAGGAGGTTCTCTACGTATCCTCCTTGCATTTCTATGCACGCTTGATACCTTTGTATTAAATAATTACGTACTCCTCCAAAGATTCCCGGATGTGTTCTGACCTTTTCACCAAACATTTTGTAATTCGTTTACGTCATTGATTGAATCGAAGAGTAAACAATATTTTTAAAGTATCCCCACAAAAATAAGTCCAGTGGATTTAAACAGAACTGAACATTCAAATAAAACTTTTCTTGAAAGATGCATTGGACGAGGTGTAAAATAGTCTCTCCTATTTTCAGACTTCTTTTAACAAACATACAAACAACATAGTCCAATGAGCAACATACATCTCTGTAATATCAAAAAATATACATTTCAAAATGTTTTATAGAAAATAAGGTGCTGTGCTGAGAAAGTGATTAAATGGTTTTTCGACTTTCAGTGAAATCGTTTAAGTCGTTTAAAGCGTACTAACATAATATTCAATGGACCTCAAGTAAATTTTCCGTAATTAAAAATACTGTTGCGGCCAGAGGTATCGGGAAATTAATGCTCGGCCTAGATACACACGGTCGTAATTACGGCGCGTCAAATATTCGCAAGGTACACGCTTTACGGCGCGTAACAGGCAATAAAATGTTGGTGGAACGACGCGCTTGCACGCGGCAAGGCGCGGCGTCAACGTTGGCGCCGAGACGTCCATGTTGACGCCGCAAACGAGCATTGGGCTATCCTGCTCGTTGCTCTTCTACGGCGATAAAACGGCTGACATTCATAATTTTCTTCGCCCTTGCGACTACTTGTGCACATAAGCGAACGTGCGCCGATGTTGCTGGCTTTTTTTCAAACAAATCGCGACTCGTTACTCGTGCGAGATGTTCATCTCTATTATCGGCAGAATTCTTCGTCGCTTCTTATTATTTTAATGTTCCTTCGTTTAAATTGTACAGGGAGCATCACTGTCATCACTGTTAGAACGATTCCAATTCGTAATCAGAAAATACATCCGCGAAAACATTATTCACAAATTATCTCCTTCGTCTTCAGAGTGAAAGTTTTTTACTACCTAACCTAACCTAATAAATATTTGTAACGAAGGTATTGATAATTTTGATAAAAATGGCTGATAGATAACCAATTTCTTACCACAGAGGTTATTTCTACGTACGTAATATACATAAACTGATGAAAATTTGAAACAAAGACACTGGTAATTTAGATCAAAAACAAGTGATATACAAGTGAATAATCAACTCCTTACCGTACAAGTGTTATTACGTTCGCTCAACGACATTATTGTTATTATTGCAGTATTATTGTTCACTTTATTCATTATTTTATTATTATTCACTTATATACGTTCATATTCATTTATTAGACAGGTGAAAATTGTATTTTACTGCAGGATCGCCAATTTTGAAATGACTACGTTACCGTTGTATTCAGTCAACAAATTTAAAATGACGTACAACTACGTTACCGGTAGATTCAACCAGAGAATTTGAAATGACGTAGCACTACGTTGCCGTTTTATTCAATTAACAATTTAAACTGACGTACAACTACGTTACCGGTAGATTCAACCAGAGACTTTGGAATGATATAAGGCTACGTTACCATTGTATTCAATTAACAAATTTAAAATGAAGTACAACTACGTTACCGATAGATTCAACCAAAGAATTTGAAATGACGTAGGACTACGTTATCGGTCGCGAATTTGTTAAGACAGAATGGCTGACGTTCGTTTACCAAACTGTTTCTCATTATATTAACCGTTTGTTTTGTGCATGATGGTATATAGTTGTGATGAGATATTTCGTCTACGATAGTGCGACGATTAATTGCAAAAGAATTATTGCAACTTGTATTCTTTCTTTACATCCATTTTCATCGAAACTAACAATTCCATCATTGATTAAACAGCGTTCCTCACCTCGTGACCGAATATGGCGGATTGTCGGAATTGTAAATTGTACAAGTATCGGAAATTGAGGGACTCACCTCTTCCTCGGCTTCCTTCTCGATGGCAGTTAACGACTCGGCGTCGGCAAGGTTATCGACAGCGATGGCCAAGAAGACGTTGAGTAGGATATCTGCAGGTTTCCTCGTCAAGGAACATTTAACAAGAACAGAAAAGAATTACTGACACTCAACGTCACTGACACCTGTTAGGTATGCGATAGCGATATGTATGTTTTCACGACGGACAAAATTACACGCGATCGAAATGACAAGGTTAGGTATGCTGATTTTTCGTCCATTTTTTTGTAGGAAAAAAAAGGATACAGTTACCGCATATAAAGAGAATGATGAAGTAGAAGCAGGCGAGCATGCCAAAGCTTGCAACACCGCCGTAGGCTCTAATTCCATCGTACATAACGGCGTTCCAATCTTCGCCGGTTAATATCTATAAATTGAACGATAACGAGGCTATAATCGATTTTAGGTTTCGACGGGCGCGTTCGAACGTGAGACGATGGGGGCTCACCTGAAAGACGGTCAGCAAACTCTGCCAGAAACTGTCGAAATTGTGACGAGGCTTGTTCTGCAAATCGCTGAAATTGAATTTTCCGCCGAATACCTGCGAGAAGAGAGGGAATAAAAAAAAAACAAAGTAGAGGCTGGAAGCTAGACGACTCGATGATATTCATCGACGATAGTTGATATCGAGATGAATGAATCATACCTGCATGCCTAGGAGGGCAAAGATCACGATAAAAAGGAAGAGCAGAAGCAACAAAGACGCGATCGATTGTATCGAGTTTAAAAGGGAAGCCACCAAATTCGACAACGACCTCCAATATCTACAAAAATTTAATGTTCATCGATTCAGCGGTCAGCTCCTTATCCAGAGGTTTTTTTTTTTTTTACTTACTTTCTCTTACAAGTATTATATTCTAAGGTTCTAATCATCATCATCATCATCATCATCATCGAATTGCGGATATTTTTATCGCGACAAAGATCATGCGTAAAAATCCGCAATCTGAATGCAATTCGAAGGAAGATGGATCTTTGAAGATGGAGACTTACTTTGTCACTTTAAATACCCTGAGCAACCGGACGCAACGGAGAACGGAAACGCCGAGCGGTGGCATCACGTGTGTATTCGTCAGGATCATCTCGGTGATTGAGCCGATCACGACGAAACAATCGAAACGATTGAACAGCGAGACGAAGTAACCCTGAACAGTGACGAGTATTTCTTTTTTTTCTTCTTATCTACAGAGACGAAAACGAGAAGCTTTCGTCGAGCTGTGTGCGCGCGAGACTTACTTGAAATCCCAAGCTGTACATTTTCAGCAACATCTCCATGGAAAACAGCGCGATGAAGAACATGTTCGTGATCTCTGTGTACAATCGAGAAACAACAAAGATACTTTTAATCGTAAGTTGTCCAAGGCCGATCAATTGATCCTCGTACCTTGAAAGTCGTCCAACCAGTGAGGCTGATTGTAGTGCTCGGTCGCCAGAACGCCGGTGTTCAGGAAAACCAATACTATAATTAGCCAGTAGAAAACCTGCGACTTGACGGCTTTTCTGCAAGCTCTCCTCATTCTCCTGTTCGCTCTGCGAAGGATTTCCATTGCAAATTTTCACCACGGTCAAAGGTAAACGACAGCTAGGTACAACTATGTGACAAACTGATAGCGAAGCTCGCTTTTTCCTCTTTTATCTGCTGGCCACGCTCGTAGCAAAGCCACGATAAAGAAACAAAGTACACGCAAGTACACGTTTCTTACCTGTCGAAATCCAGCTTTTTCCTCCTCCAGACGGATTCCTGTTGAACCCCTTCCTCGTCGCCCTCTAACTGATCCGTGCTCTCCATCTCGCTCTGTTGTTTCGCTGTTCAAAAGATCATTTTGTTATTGTCGTTACGTGCACGAGAGATTGATGGACTAAATGTAACAGCTTTTATCGATTGTAACGTATTAAAATGACGAAATGTGAAACAAACGTGTAACGACTCGGAACAAAGGGATTATAATAAGTCGAGCGTTAATGATTATACTGACAACGAGACTAATCTTTCGATCTACGTAACTTGCATTATTCGAGATTATTCGAGATTACTATTTGGAGGTAATGACGATCAAGAGTTCAAGAAAAAATCCTATGATCGGTGAAACACGTACTCTTTCCGTCCTGCATTTTCGGCTCGTCGGTTTCCGGCTCGATGTCCTCGGCCTGCGTGATCCAGTCCAGATAACCCCTGAGATCGTCCTCGATCTGCTGCTTCTCCCGCAGTTTGTGGAAATCACCCCTCGCCTTTGCCTTCTCCCTCTCCTTGGAGAATTCGCTGCGCCGAGCAAAGGTACACAGTTGCAACGCGTCAGACGGCGTGATTAGAGGACATCGATCACCCTCCCCCCGCCAGCGTAATTGAAACGTTCGCGAATGAAATGGAAATGGAGAGTTTCGTCTCGCAAACGGGGCAAGAGGAAGAGTTTCAAGTTTCTGGTGCAAAGCAACCAGGGGGAGACTAGGATTCGCCTCTCCCCCTGTCACGGAGTATTCACGCGACATTTTAGAAGAAGGAAAAAATCAACTTTCTCAGTTTCATATTTCTTTTTAATATACATTGATCTCTAAGTCCGTCCACCGAAAGCCTCGAGAATGAAAAAAAATCAATGAGATGTGAGTAAGAATAATTTTAGTTGAAACAAACACACTAAGAAGAATTGTAAACATCTCATTCGAACATTTAATTAATTAACACATTTTATTATTTAACATTTTAAACATCTCAATTATTCTCATCGAATAATTTGTTGCTCCTCTTTGAAACGTCAAATAACAACTGTGTTTAATTTTTCATCCTGAATTTTTTCCATCACCATAAAAGGGTGAGAAACTATCGGCAATTATAGTACATAATATAAAATAAGTGTTCATTAGTTTAATAGAATAACTGAAATTAAAAGTTTTATCAATATATGACCTAAATTGATTAAAAGATATATTAAATAAAATGTACAAACAATTGTGTAGAAAACTTGCTTGTAAAGTTAATAACAAAACAGTGATTAAACACGATGAATATATCACTGTAAAGGAATATTTTTTTTACAAATATTTATGTCAAATTTCATTGCGACATCTTTTAGGAGTCAAAATTCATTCGAAAATGTCGCGTGAATTCTCGATCCGGCCCACTGTGCGAGCCAACGATCTTCCGGATTGTCCACTCTACCTTTCCTACTCGAAGCGTTCGAGAAAACGAGCGTCATATCGTTTAAAGGGAGAAACAACGACGGCACTGCGAAACGAATTCGCCTCGTGTACTTTGATAAGACGCGGCCTTTATCGTCCGATCGTCGAGAAGAGCCGCTGCTATGGTGGCAGTCGTAAACGACAAAAGGGACGCGCGTTTATATTTAGACGCTTCTTAGGAGAGACGTTGCAAGACGCAACGTCTTGGAATCGATACACGGTAGTGCAAAGAAGCGATAAACAAGCAACAAACAATAAACAATTATATCGGTACGTACGTAATTAAAAAACCGCGATCTCGCGCGTCGCTCTCCATTTCTTTCGATTTACTTTCTGTTGTTTTATTACATTCTTCGCGAGCAAATTAGCCATCCACGTCAGCCAACTATATATCACAGATCTGATTTTCGTAGCTTTCGGATACTCACCCGGACAGTACACCGAGAATCAGATTCATCACGAAGAAAGCGCCGAGTATGACCATGGAGATGAAATAAATCCACTGCCACGAGCTTCCCATCGCGTCTTCGATCTGAAAGAGCCAAACAAGAAAGAGGGAAGAGGAATAGGATGAGATCGAAGATCGATCGCTTCCGGTTGAGAGAGGAACAGAGAGATTGATCTTACGCTGTAGAGCACGTCGGTCCAGCCCTCGAGCGTCACACACTGGAAGACGGTTAACATGGCCAAGCCGAAATTGTCGAAGTTCGTGATGCCCCAGTTCGGCCCCTCCCAGAACCGTTTGCTGCAGTAGTAGTCGGGTCCGACGTTGTCGCACTGGAAACCACCGGGCCCGCAGGGTTTCGGATCGTCCATGATCGTGTCTGTCAATTTCAACAGCCATTTTCTGGTCTGTCTCATGTTTCATCTCGCCCCTCGCTCGAAAGTCGAAATTTCGAAACGAGTTGCCTCGGTTTCATTGTCTCGAATGCGAGCGACGCGAGTCGGTGAGACAAACGACCAACGTGGCCACGCGCAGACATCGCGCAAGAATAATTAGATTAGTTGTTAGCCGTTTCGCCGAATCGCCGGCTGAATCATATCTAAAATAGTGTCGCGGCCGCGCAGGTGCGAACTGTGTTTCGGGGTTAAGACTTGCGGGGGAAATTCCCGCCCCGCGGCAGCCACTTTGCCAACTAGCGTCGCGACCATAATTCATCTCTTGAGAAATTCTTTACAGGCACGAGTCCCCGTCCAAAGGATTATCTCATCGCTGTCCGCTTGTCGTCTCGCATACTTTTCTATCTCGTATCGTCCAACAATGCGACGCAGCGCAATTATGGGGTCTATCATTTCCTTCCGTATAATATACTACGTTGCAATATACTACGAGTGACCATAAGTAACGTCGTTCTCTGATACTGTACGAAAGTTTTGTTTTAATTAAAAGTTAATACAGTTCTAATCTGTAACTTAACGACAAACACGTCAAATGTAAATTACATTTAACTGGGATATAAGTTATGTTATAAATTATTGTCACAAAATGGCAACGTTTATTAAATTTACTTATAGGGTACCTCTAATACATAGTATTTTTATTATTAATTTTGAAGAAAACCACGTTACTTATAGGGTACCCTCAATACATAGTATTTTTATTATTAATTTTTAAGAAAACCACGTTACTTATAGGGTACTCCCAATACATAGTATTTTTATTATTAATTTTGAAGAAAACCACGTTACTTATAGGGTACCCCCAATACATAGTATTTTTATTATTAATTTTGAAGAAAACCACGTTACTTATAGGATACCCCCAATACATAGTTTTTTTTATTATTAATTTTGAAGAAAACCACGTTACTTATAGGATACCCCCAATACATAGTTTTTTTTATTATTAAATTTGAAGAAAACCACGTTACTTATAGGGTACCCCCAATACATAGTTTTTTTATTATTAAATTTGAAAAAACCACGTTACTTATAGGGTACCCCCAATACATAGTATTTTTATTATTAATTTTGAAGAAAACCACGTTACTTATAGGATACCCCCAATACATAGTTTTTTTATTATTAAATTTGAAGAAAACCACGTTGCTTATAGAGCACCCCTAATACATGGTTTTTTATTATTAAATTTGAAAAAACCACGTTACTTATAGAGTGTCCCTAATACATAGTTTTTAATTATTGAATTTGAAGAAAACCACGTTACTTATAGGGTACTCCCAATACATAGTTTTTTTATTATTAAATTTGAAGAAAACCACGTTACTTATAGGGTACCCCTAATACATAATTTTTTTATTATTAAATTTGAAGAAAACCACGTTATTTATAGGGTATCCCTAATGCATAGTTTTTTTATTATTAAATTTGAAGAAAACCACGTTGCTTATAGAGCACCCCTAATACATGGTTTATTATTATTAAATTTGAAAAAACCACGTTACTCATAGAGTGTCCCTAATACATAGTTTTTAATTATTGAATTTGAAGAAAACCACGTTACTTATAGGGTACCCCTAATACATAGTTTTTTTTGCTATTAAATTTGAAGAAAACCACGTTACTTATATTAGTAAATTTAAAGAAAACCACGTTAGAGTACCTCTAATACATAGTTTTACGTGGAATACGATCCTACGATACAACGAGAGATAATTTTCACTAATAAATTTCAATTAACTAATAAATTTTCACTGATAAATTTCAATTAATTTCAGTTAGTTAAAGGAATAGTTTGACAATGTAGAATTTAATTAATTTCATTATCTATGATGCATATTAAGCATGTTGCGAGTTTACGAATTATTTCGATATTTATTACAGAGATACTTTAGGATATCGCGAAAGGGACGATACTCACCGGTGATATTGTGCCTGCAGGTTTTATGCATCTTCCCAGAGAACAACTCGAGGCCGATAATAGCGTAAATAATGATGACGAACAGAACCAGCAGAGCGATATGGAGAAGGGGTATCATCGCTCTCAAAATAGAGTTCAAAACCACTTGCAAACCTGCACAAATCGACAGAGGCATTCGTCACCGCCCGATCAGCCAACATTGTGTCGAGAAACGATACAACGGACGAAGCCAGCACGAGATAAATGTATTTATGTATTTATTTCTTACTTGGTACGCCGGAAACCAGCCTCAGAGGTCGTAGCACCCGAAAAGCTCTTAACGCTTTCACATCGAAGCCTTCTTTCATAAGTACTGACAACACCGTGCTCACCATTCTGCGAACGAAACCATGATAGCGTTTAGTTTTAGAACTAAAGCTCAACTGAGGACCATTGAAGATGGGAATATCTTTTTCTTTTTTTTTTTCTACAGATTCAATGGAGTTTGGGACTTGTATGGTCGGTCACTGATTATGAGAGACGTACCTATGTTCTAAGTTATATTTTATATATTTATTTATATATAAATTATATAGAATTTTATTATATCATATAAATAAAAATAAAATAATTTTGATAATACTTAATGTAAATTGCATGTTAAATTTTGATTTTAAATGAATTATTAATATTAGTAATATAAATGAAATATAATTATGGTTAAATTAAAGTAAGATTTTGTTCAATTTGCTAGGGTCGAGACCCTTGGACTGCAGCAAAAATAGATATAATTTGAAATAACATCGGTTTTCAATATTCTTTTTTTATCCTGGCACAAGCTTTCTGTCCATGCTTGCCGTTTTTCTTCGATTACTGCGTCGCATGTATATAGGGTGGGCCAAAAGTTTCTTCTCCTCGCCTATTTTTTTTTTTTTGATAAAACATCAAAATATAAGAAGAAACTAATTTTATTAATTTTAAATTAAATTCAAGTTCAAACGTGATTCTGTTCATCATTACGTTTTGTGAAATGATTCCTTACAAATGTTGACCGCCAGAGTGTTCTCAAATTAATAAAAAAATAATTTATTTTAATAGAAAGTGATTTTTGACCCACCCTATATAGTCCAAAATTTAAATTCTTTGGGCACCAACGTCACTTCGAGAGCTCATGCTCTTTGCACGTCTGAATGTGAGTTACACGATGCAGACACACAGTTGTATGAGAAAAAAAAAAGAAAAGACCATCAGTGATCTTGGAAACTCGGGAAAAGAATGACGTTGGAAGAAGAATATTCTCTACCATTATTTACTTATTGACCTTTCGATACCATTCGTGTAAACTGGAAGATCTTTTTTGTTTGTATTGTTGCACAGAAAAGATATGTATTTAGGTTAGGTTTCACTTGAATGGACCTGTACAATTTGTAAACAGGTTATCGACAATGGACAATGTTAGGATGAAAGAATGCTTGGTATGGCAAGGCAACTGTCTTGGCTGGCAAGACGAAACAGTCTTGGAGAACAGGAGGAACTGTCTCGTTTCGCGAAGTAAGGAAAAAGTTATTGAATCGAAGAAAAGGGGATTGCGTGTCGATTCGACGCGATCGCGTCCAAGCACACGAATGCGACTTTTATCACGGGGACGCGATGAAAGTCGAAGCAACGATGGTAGAAAGTTGCACGAGAAATCTATGTGCAGTAAAATTTCCTTCGTTGGCTCTAGCCAAATTACGAGCTGCGCGTGTTCTCCCTTTGGGCCGATAAACTTGTAACATGATGTAGAAATCAATTGCAAACGCAGTTCTGCTTCCTTGCAGGAGGAGATCGCGTCGTTGACAATGAACTGATGATTTTTGGTAAATCGAAAGAGACAGATCGAAAACGACAGTAGAGAGAAGCGATGAAATATATATACTATACAGGGTAGGCCATTATACAGAGTGTTTCATAAATAGGAGACGATTCTACGTGAAAAAGTGAGTCGAAGGAAGAATGAAACCGTTCGAGGTCTTGTTTTCGAGGAAATTGCATTTGAATATTTATCAAGTACATCTTGGTTAATTCTAGACGTGACAGAAAAGAATAATTAACGGAAGGTTGTTTTGCATGTGAAAATCGGTGAAGAGTAGAGTAACATTTTCTTACAAGATGCTTCGTTCCCGAGAAAATCGAGTTTGAAGTGCTGAGATGATTTTCAATTTTCTCGAAAATGACAGACATAACCTTAAACGGACGAATATTCTAGATTTTTCACCTATTTCTGCACGCAGAATATTATCCCAAATATTATTTAGCTAAATTCAGGCATACTTGAAGAGAGATTTTCTTGAGAATGAAGCTCTTATTCTTTCTCTTCGATTCATCTTTTCACGTAGAATCACCCCCTAGTCGCTTGTCACCACCATTTGTGGAACTCCCTGTACAATGATAGACCTTTAAACATATACACACACTCAACTGGACTTTAATTAAAATAGACTGTTACTCGTCCAGGAAACATGCCACTAACGGACAACATCGAGAACCGTGTCGTAAATCACAACTCGGGTCGTTGCTCGACCATGCAAACTGAAATAAAAAGAAACGCAAGTAAAAATACTCACCCTATCACTACTATCGAGAAATCTAATATATTCCATCCGTTTCGAAGATAAGCGCCGGGGTGGGCCACGAAGCCGTAAGCGATGATCTTCATAACGCACTCGACCGTAAAAATCACAAGAAATATATACTCTATTTTTTCCTGAAACACAGCCAAAGAAAGAGAGAATGATATTCAGTGAGAACACAGACGGCATCTTGCTCCGTGATGGCAACCCGATCGATCGCCCGTTAAATATCCTTCTCACGTACGAGATCGTTGAATCAAAGGTGAACGTTGTTATCCATCGTTTACTTCATCGAAGCGTCTGCGTTCAATCGCGAGGATGGTCTCAATCAGTCAGTTTCACCCACCAAGTGCCGATTTCTCAACTTAGACCAGCTATCTGCCCCTACTGTAATCTGTAAACTGTTGTCTAATCTGTAAACCGGTTGGCTATTTCGGTTTACCGAAGCTCGGTCTATCAAAGCTCGCGGATTTTCAGTCCTTTTCGAATGATAATAACCGATCTATCGCTACCAGACTTTGATTTACTAGAGGCGGGGCAATTCGAGAATGAAAATTGTTAAACAGTGAATTTTTTATATTTCTTTAAATGAAAATTTAACTCTCTACTTACTTTTCTTTCGTGGATGACATTATCTCGGAAGTTTGTTTAGACCAAGTTAATGTAGGCCTTTAACCTCTTGCGCTGGAATGACGTGCCACGCACGTCGAGAATTTTTTCTCCCAAATTGCAACATTTTCTCAGTTTTACGTATATTTAAATGTAACCCAGGCAAAACAAATAATAAATTTATTACTTCTCAATAATTTCTATCCAGTGATATACCGACGAGTTCGAAAAAAAAGCGACAAATTACTGTATACGTTTCGGTCACTCGTTACGGTCCGCAATCAGTTGCCAGCGCAAAGGGTTAACCTCTTGTGCTAGAATGACGTGCCACGCACGTTGAGAATTTTTTCTCTCAAATTGCAACATTTTCTCAGTTTTAAGTATATATATAAATGTAACCCAGGCGAAAGAAATGATAAGTTTATTACTTCTTAGTAATTTCTATCCAGTGATATCCTGATGAATTCAAAAAGAAGACGAATTATTGTATACGGTTCGGTCTCTCGTTATAGTCCGCAATCAGTTGCCAGCGCAAGAGGTTAACTTCTTACGTAGCGCTGGAATGACGTGCCACGCACGTCGAGAATTTTTCCCAAATTGCACTATTTTCTTAGTTTTAAGTATATAAGTTATATTTAAATATAACCCAGACAAAACAAATAATAAATTTACTACTTCTCAATAATTTCTATCCAGTGATATACCGACGAGTTCGAAAAAAAAAAGCGACAAATTACTGTATACGTTTCGGTCACTCGTTATGGTCCGCAATCAGTTGCCAGCGCAAGAGGTTAAGTCTTCCTCCACGTCGAAAATTCACTTTTTGAATAATAAGAATTTCTGCGACTCGAAATTTTAACCCTAAAAGGGAGAGGGTTTAGGTTAATTAGGATTTTATTTATAGATGCTTAGGTCTAGGTTAGGTTTAGATTTAGGCCAAGAACAAAGTTGGGAACCACGGATCTAAACGCTTACGACGTTGCGCCGCGTTTTCAATCGTCAATGGCTGACCAAAAACTGCTATATCCACTTGTTCGTTGTATACGTATGTAGAAGTTACTCACGCGTGTAAGTAGCGAGTAACAGGTACTTCGAGGGAAAGAAAAACTGTCGCGTCGCGTTCAATGATCCAACAAAGCGGGTCCACACCGATGAGAAAATAACTAGACGCGATTACCACCTTCTTTGCATCGAGAGGACATCATTTAAATTCAAATTACTTAACTCGTATTTAAATTCAAATTTCAATTTCAATTTCAATGTAAATATCGAGCCATTGCGACGAGCAACGTCGCAACACGCAGCATTAAGAAAAACAGTATAAAACTTCTGCTGTGTGTTTCCAATTTTTTTTTTTTTTTTTTTCCTTTTTGACGAACAACGTGGTTGTTATTTCTGTTGTTTCTTCGTGAATCTGATCTAGCCCGAGATACTTTCGCGAACGAAATTATTAAAGAGGAATGACTTGAAATAGAAATCTCTTTTTTTTCAAGAAACTTTATTTTTTCGTAATTTCTTATCGTACGAGTATTTCACTGTCGAAATAAAAAATAGAAGAAGTATGAAATATATTTTTAATACGTGATTATTCCAAAATACGTCAACAGGTGCCATAAACCTAAACCATGTCAGAAAGATATAATCGGCAAAATTTCATGCTGAATTTCAACAGAACGATTATTTTCCCACTGTTGTGTCATTTTATTTGAAACGATGCTACTTCGTGAATAAATTGGTGATAGTAGATTGCATGAAGAAAACTTCCGAGGGTTGAAAGGGTTAAAATTCCGAGTCGCAGAAATTGACCGGTTCGTCAGAAAGATATCGTTCCTTATTTTTACACACTCCGGGCCCCAGCCTTGGAACGAAACTATCGCGCGTCGGTGTATCCCCTTTATGTGTATGTGCAACCTGCCAAAAATGTTTCTCGTCAATGTTTCCGGTCTGACGCGGCACAGAGGAGCTTTTTCGCTGTAACCGTGGAAAAAGGCTGGCCTTTATAATAGAGAGAAGGTTTCATACTTGGTCTCGAAAGTTCGGTCTTAGCGTGTTATATCTCGGGGAGAACCTTTTATCCATTTTCCGGAACACAGGCTCGATCGACGGATTTTACCACGAAATTTACCTCGTGCACACGCTCCGAGGCGCGTCAAACCGATCGTTTTCTTCCTCCAATCGACTCCCTCGCCTCCCTCCCCTCGTCTTCTTCACGCTGTCATTCATCTTTAACGCGACTCTTTTTCTTCCTTTTTTTTTTTTTTTTTTTCTT